>NW_012139414.1:3806521-3857417 GCF_000956105.1 Propithecus coquereli
CCTTATGAGATGGGATCTCCCTAAGTTACCCGGGTTGGAGGGCAGTGGTTATTCACAGACACAATCATAGTGTAGTACAGCCTCACACTCCTGGGCTCAAGCAATCCTCCTGCCTCAGCCTCCCAAGTAGCTGGAACTACAGGTGTGCGGCACCACACCTGGCTAATTTTTTTTATTTTTTTACAGTGTCTTGCTGTTGCCCAGGCTGCTCTCGAACTCCTGGCCTTAAGCGATCCTCTTATCTCGGACTTCCAAAGTGTTGGGATTATAGGCCTGAGCCACTGTGCCCAGCCACATATTGTTTTTATGCAATTGTTTTTTAAATCAATTAAGAGAAGAAAGGAAAAAAATACACATTAGTAGTGTCTTTTACAATTACATAATTGCCTTTATCAGTGTTCTTTCTTTTTCGTATGGATTTGAATTACAGTCTGGAGTCACTTGCTTTCAGTCTGAAGAACTTTCTGTAGTAGTTCTTATAAGACAGTTCTGCTAGCAATAAATTACCTTGGTTTTTTGTTTATCAGCACATGTCTTTATTTCACATTCATTTTTCAAAGATAGTTTTTGCTGGATATCAGATTCTTCACTGACAGTGTTTTTCTTTGAGCATTTTTATGTTATCCCACCGCCTTCATGGTTTCTAATGAGAAGTCAGCTGTTATTCTTACTGGGACCCCCTTGAAAATGAGTAATTATTCTCTTAAAACCTTACTGGTTTTAAGACTTTCTCTTTGTCTTTCAATATTTTTACAATAATGTGTCTGGTGTGGATCTCTTCTGTATGTATCCTACTTGGAGTTCATTGAGATTACTATTTTTTTATCAAATTTTGGAAGTTTTAAGCCATTATTCCTCCTAATATTTTTTCTTCTTCTTTTCCATTCTCCTCTCCTTCTGGTACCCCCCTTACACATATGTTGGTGCAATTAATGGTGTCCCATATTTCTCTGAGGCTCTATTCATTTTCTTTATTTTTTTTCCTCTCTGTTTTTTGAATTGTATGATCTTTCTCAATCTATCTTCAAACTCACAGATTCTTTCTTCTTCCAGTTCGAATATACTATTGTGCCCATCTATCTAGTAAATTTGTAATTTCAGTTATTGTACTTTCTAGTTCCAAAATTTTCATTTGGTTCATTTTGTATCATGTCTCTCTCTCTCTCTCCTTTGATATTCTTTATTTAATGAGATATTGTCATTAGACCTTCCTCTACTCTTTTTTTTTGGGGGGGGGAGGAAGGTCTCATTCTGTTGCCCAGGCTAGAGTGCAGTAGTGTCATCATAGGTCACTATAACCTCAAACTCCTGGGCTCAAGCAATCCTCCTGTCTCAGCCTCCTAAATAGCTGGGACTACAGGTTCATGCCACTATGTCCAGCTAATTTTTTAAAAAATTTTTTGTAGAAACAGGGTCTCACTGTGTTGCTCAGGCTGATCTCAAACTCCTGGCCTCAAGTGATTCTCCTACCTCAGCCTCCCAAAGTGCTGTGATTACAGGTGTGAGCCACCATGTCTGGCCTCTTTACTTCTTTAAGTATAGTTTCCTTTAGTTACATACTCATAATGCTTCTTTGAAGTCTTTGCTAAATTTGACATCCGTGCCCCCTCACAAGCAGTTTCTGTTGTCTGCTTTTATTATTCCTGTGTGGGAGTCACATTTTCCTGTTCCTTTGAATGTCTTATAATGTTGTTAAAAACTGAACATTTCAGTTTATATTTTGAAGCAATCCTGGATGCTGATTCCACTCATTCCATCCCTCTCTGAGACTTGTCATTGTTTCTTATTTATTTGTTTTGTGACTCAGCTGGACCGTTTTAGTGAAATCTATTTCCCCCTCAGTGTGTAGATTCTGATGATGATCTTCAAAGGTTACAGCTCTGAGCACACACAGAGTCACTCTGGGATGAGAGTAGTTTTACCAGGACTCTACTTTGAGCCTCCTTTTCTTCTGACTGTCTCTTTTCCTGATCCTGGCTGCCTTGGTAGGTTTCACACCCTGCTGTTAATATCCACTAATTACCAGCTGATTGCTCATTTGTTTTTGACAATGCCCTGGAGCAATTAAATTCAGGTACCTTTGAAGAGGTAGTTTTTTGAGGCCAGTCTTTGAGGTTTATTCTGATACCAGGAAGGATCTTCTTTCCGATCTCTTTAGCTGTTTCTCTCTGGTAAACAGGTAGCTATGATTTAACTTGTTGCTCTGACGGAGCTACTAGCTTCCTCTTAATTGCTTATCACCAAAATCGCCATTGTTTTCTAGAGTGTCTTTAGACTTGAAGTTTCCCACACTCTAGTCCTAGTGAAACCAATTCTATTGGAAAGAGCTTCAGAGATCTTTGATCTTATATTCTGCCTCACTGCTCTGGAGCTGGAGGCAGAGACAGTGCCTGCTTCTGTCTGAGTACTACCCCTACTTTATGAGCAGGGCTTTTGCCAAGAGCAATAGCCTCTGGTCTTCCCAGCTTGCGTCTCCTGACACAGAATCTCTGCTCTATGAGCAAGCTGGGGCCAGGGCAGTTGTAACCTCAGTATTCTCAGCCTGCCACACCTGGTGTAGAGCTTCTACCCCTAAAGTGGGGGCTGGCTGGGAGAAGAGACACCCAGTCTTCTCAGTTGCTCTTGCCTGGTTTAGAGCTTCTACGATACAAAGCTAGAGGTGGGGGGGAGAAATGTCAGTGGCCTACCTCTCCTGGGGAGATACAATAGCCCTCAACTGGGATTTGAGGGAGAGGGAGCCTGGGTTCTTGGCTGCACCCACCCAGAATGGAGCCTCTGTCACAACGAACCGGAGGATGAGAGGCGGGCAGGGAGAGGAAGCAGGTCATGGCTCAAATGACACAGAGTCTCATTGTTCTTATTGTGATTTAGCAGATTTTCCTGAATAAATGTTTCTTCATTTGTTGTATGCCTTTAGGACAATTTCCAGAGACTTCAATTTGTTGTTTTTAAATAATTCACCAGTTATGGTTGTTCCACTGCGGGGAGGGTCCATAGAGCTCCTTGTACTGCCATTCTGAGAGTTGTCTCCAGTATGCATTGTTTTGAAAATTGTTTAATTTTGCATTCTTCCTTTTTCACTTGGCTGAATAATTTTCTACATTATTACGGATCCTTAATAAGTGCCATCTCTAATTATAATGCGATAGTCCATCAAGTTGGATATACTATACAGTAATAAACTTTTTATTTTAGAACAGTTTTAGATTTACAGAAAAATGGGAAGACAGTAAAGATTTTCCATATACCTTACACCCCGTTTTCCCTATTATTAACATCTTACATTAGTCCACAGTTTACTTTTGGTTTGCTTCTAATTTTTCACTGTGTTAAGTATTGCTGTGATGAACATCTTTGTGCATACATATTCTTTTGTATTTTTGCCTGTTGTGATACATTTTTTTTCAGAGATATAATTACTCAGTCAAAGGATTTTAGAACATATTTGAATCTCTAAAATCGAAGTCCTTTAAGTCTCTTATCAAAATTCTGCTTGATATCTGAGTAGTAATTAAGTTATGATTTCTAGGTTTGATCAAGTAAAAGGTATGCCTCTTTAGCACAGCCTTTAGCAAATTATGATCATGAAGTTAAATAGTTTGCAAGAATTGATTGAAGTCCTAGGTACCAGATGATCTTAACACCCCAGGGCAGACTTGTTCAAGCCTAGCCATGCAGTCCAACTTACCAATGCAACCTAAATCATGCTTAAATATATTCAAGGACATTTAGCTTTTTCAATTCAATCACAAGATAGAGAATCAAACAAAAGTTACTTAAATTTGATTCTGTGTGATGGAACATTGGTCTACACCAGTGGTTCTCAAAGTGTGGTTCCCAGATCAGCAGAATCACTGGCCTAGAGAGGTCAGCTAACAAGGGTTAACACTAACATTCAGATGTGGGAGTCACAACCCTCAAACCTTAAAATCTGAAATGCATAGCCTCATATCCCACCCCAAGAGCTTGTGTGTTTCTGCTGCAAACATTTTACCTTTCCCCAGTTGATAAGATAAAGGATAAAGGAAGGATATAAGATTAACTTTATGGTAATTATCTGGGAGTAATCTGATATAGGAAAAGGATATAATGAATCTTTAATGTTATCAAACCACTTTTTGGTATTCAGGTCAGCCTGACTGGCTGGAGGGAGGTTGTTAGGGCTCACAGCATAGCAAGCAAGCTCAGTGTACTCTCTGACCTGGATTTGAGAGCAAGGTATTAGTACTGCCTGTTCATCCCCTGCCATGAATAACCCCAATGATGTAGAGATAGGGCAAGTTAGAAGGCTCCTGAGACTCATTTCTTGAACTTGAAAGCTACAAAGGCTACCCTAAGCACCTGAGTAGACATTAGTCAATGGCCGACTGTGAGTGACACTGCGACAACAGGGAACCATGGTTACAGAGCCTAGGAGAGTCATCCTCACAGAATGCATGAATGTCTTTGAGGCTCTGCAGAAAAGTTGCACCAATGTGCCTTCCTCCACTCACCCCAACAGTGATGAGAATACAATGTGATAGCATCAAACACAGAGCTTAGTTTGCATGGCTTCTCATAAATTCTGGGGTATTATAAATGCTTATAGATGCCTCAAAGTATGAAGGACCAAGCCAAATCCTAGGAAGTTTAGGAGTTCCCCTAGAGGTCAGGAGCTCTAACTTCTTCCTCACCACGGCCCCTTAAGAGTAGGAATTGATGGTTGGCTGTGGGGCAGGCAGAATATAGCAGATGCTGAGGCCAAACAACCCTGGATCCTTCTCCCAGTCCTGCTGAAGACTGGGAAGTAGGAGGGGAGGGGTGAGGAGGGATAACAGAATTAACTCCGTCCAGGTCTAAAGGTAGGAAACTGGAAATAAAAAGGGACCCTTTCTCCTGGAGAAAAACGAGACCAGCCAGGGCCAGAGAAGGATTTAGTCCCCCTCTCGGAAATAAGGTAGGGCTCACTGCCTGATCTATGAGTGAGGAGCAAGGAAGGAAGTATGTGGGTTTCCAGAAGAGCTCATGTACAGGAGCCCCACTCCTGGGTGGGCAAAGTAGACAAAGCAGGACTAAATTTATAGCTCCCACCTGTGCTCCAGAACATAATAATTATTAGGAGTTATCCAAAAAAGAGAGGAGGAAATCTGTACTTCCTATTGTAATCCCAATGCTTCCCAGGTTTTACCAGTTTGGGGTAGAAATGATGTTACATTAGCAGGTTATCCTAAATGCATCTAGTGCCAAATTCCACCTACATAATTGTCAGACTTCTGACCCCACTGGCATTGACCTCCTCATTATAATCCTCCTAGAGTGCTCATAAAGTTATCCAGGTGCTCCCCATCCACCCCCCAGAGGGAGCCTGGCCAGTCTGAGCCCGCAGTCTGAGTCCTGTTCCAGTCTGTGGCCTCCATACTGTAGCCTCCAGACTCCAGCCTTCCCCTTGGGCCAACAGCTTTGGGAGGCTCCTTGCTGGGCCACCTACAAGCAGAACTGTTCTGGGACACCCTGTTACTCTACCAAGAGAAGCAGATAGCTCTTTGTTACTTATTTGGCCTGGGGACCAGGAGAAATTAAGATATCCAGGCAAAAGAGCACTCTACAGTTCAGAGATCCAACAGGTCAGTAAGTACTGCATTTTAATGGACACAAATACGTACCATACAAACTGGCATTTCTAATAATTGCCTTTGATAAATAGCAATATGCTACCATGCTCTGTGGTTTCATTGTGGCTTTAAAATTAAGACACATAATAAAACTTGCATATGCAATTTTTCAATTTTTTTCCCCTTAGAGCTAATCTTCACAGATTGTCAGGGACAATAACGGTTATTGTTCACTTGGGTAGCTCTGGCCTGGCAGAAGACTGCAGAAGGAAATTGCCTGAGAGTAGCATGATTCCTTTGCACCAGGTTCTGCGCGTGCTGCCTGTGGTCAAGGCAGGACAGGGCAGGGTAGAGTGAGGGAGGAGAGGGTGTGGGAAGGAACAATGCATGGAATCATTATGGAGGGGCTGTTTTGGGGGGACTTATCCACATTCCTAGGAGAAGATTGATCAATTTTCATGATGGCATTGGAGAACTTTTCTTTAATATTTAATTTTTTTTTTTTTTTTACTTTTTAAAACTTTATTAAAATTTTGTGCTTAAAAGGTAATGAATGGGCCAGGTGCAGTGGCTCATGCTTGTAATCCTAGCACTTTGGGAGGCCGAGGCAAGAGGATCAGTTGAGGCCTGGAATTTGAGACCAGCCTGAAAAATATAGCAAGACCCCATCTCTACAAAAAATAGAAAAATTAGCTGGGCATGGTGGCGTTCATCTGTAGTCCACCTACTGAGGAGGCTGAGGCAGGAGGATCGTTTGAGCCCAGGAGTTTGAGGATTACGGGAATTAGCTGTATAATTATGGAGGCCAAGATGTCCTACAACATCCTGTCTTCAAGTTGGAGAACCAAGAACGTTGGTGGTGTAATTTAGCCTGAGACTGAAGGTCTGAGAACCAGGGCAGGGAGCCACCGGTGTAAGTCCTAGAGTCTGGAGGCCCAAGAAGAACCAGGAGCTGCGATGTCCGAGGGCAGGAGCAGATGGATGTCCCAATTCAAGAAGAGAGAAAGAGAATTCGTCCTTCCTCCACCTTTTTGTTCTATCCAGGCCTTCAATAAATTAGATGATTCCCACCCACACTGATGAGAGGGCAGATCTTCTTTACTCAGTCTACTGATTCAAATGTTAATGTCTCACAGACAACCCTGAAAAAAAAATGTTTTATCAGCTCACTGGGCATCCCTTAGCCCAGTCAAGTCAACACATAAAATTAGCCATCACACCTGCCAATCCCACCATTTTGAGTCTGACATTTTTTTCCTAAGTTTATTTAAATATATCTGAACATATTCACATCTAAAGGGTTTTTGTTTTCCATAAGGAAGTTCTAATAGTGAATACTGATATATGTGCCTCTAGTACCAGGAAAACAAACTCACACAAGTGTTCAGAGCGGTAATCAATAACCAAAAGTATTCTGTCAATATATGATATCTACTGCATGACAGGTGCTATTCTCAGCCCTTTAGTTGTCAACGTATTTTTTTCTTACAGCAAACCTTTGAGTATTATTATCATTCCCATTTTACAGATGAGAAGACTGAGACTGAGAGCAGTTAAGCAGCTTGCCATGTGACCATGAGATCTGTGAGGGCAGAAATCCTGACTTTTTGTTCACCACAGTATCCCCAGCACCCAACACAGTCAGTGTCTGACATGTAGGAGATG
The DNA here is from genome assembly GCF_000956105.1 of Propithecus coquereli. Taxonomy (NCBI): domain Eukaryota; kingdom Metazoa; phylum Chordata; class Mammalia; order Primates; family Indriidae; genus Propithecus; species Propithecus coquereli. The sequence goes on from NW_012139414.1 coordinate 3,813,778, forward strand.
CAATACATAGATTTTGGGTATGCTGTGGTTGCACAGGCTCACGTGGACAGCAAGTGATTAAGTAGGGTTTGAACCCAGATGTGCCTGACTCCTTAGCTACTACATTACACTGACGCCCTGAGGCAGTGGCAGTAAAGAGAGGGTACAGAGCCCATGGGAATCACAACAAAGCTTCCTCTTCTGAGCCTGCCCACACTGAGGGTGGTGTCTACCAGGCATGGCAAGTGGAACACCCACAGTGGAGTTCCTTCCTCACAGTACCGCCTGCAATTCTATTCCATGTAACATCCCCGTGACGATGACTCTTGATGTTCAGAATGTCTACAAAGGAAGGCAAACAGTAACACTTTCAGAAGACTGGCCAAGGGTCAGTGCTTCTGCCTTGCTAATCGAGAAAAAAAAACAAATGAAAAAAATGAATGGATGGGCCGGGCGCGGTGGCTCACTCCTGTAATCGTAGCTCTCTGGGAGGCCGAGGCCGGCGGATTGTTTGAGCTCAGGAGTTCGAAACCAGCCTGAGTAAGAGCGAGACCCCGTCTCTACTAAAATTAGAAAGAAATTAATTGGACAACTAAAAATATATAGAAAAAATTAGCCGGGCATGGTGGCGCATGCCTGTAGTCCCAGCTACTCAGGAGGCTGAGGCAGGAGGATTGCTTGAGCCCAGGAGTTTGAGGTTGCTATGAGCTAGGATGACGCCACGGCACTCTAGCCCGGGCAACACAGTGAGACTCTGTCTCAAAAAAAAAAAAAAAAAAAAATGGATGAACATGCTCTAAACAGCCATGGACCACACACATTCACTAGCAGTATATCGGGTCATTCACTTCCTGGATGGTAGAGTGATTTTGTAGATGAAGATACTGAAGCTCAGAGAGATGCAGTGATTGTCCACAGCTCTAAGGGCAGAGCCCACGTGGTCTGACCACCAGTCTAGGGCTTCTCCCATGGTTAACACTCCGTGAAATGCCTTCACGTCTCACTTAAATGCCATGGTGTGTGAGCTCATGGTGCTATACTGGGTCCATTTGCTCTGCTGTAAACTCCAGCCTCTGCCTCTTCACATGTCAACACCTAGAAGCTAAGGCAGCCCAGGACAAAATTAAAAATGTATATATTAGTGGTTTTCTCATTATGATGCTCCAAAAAATGCCCCCCAGAACATGTCTGTTTATACGTGTGTGCATGTATGCATATATGTGTATATATACACACACACACACACACATATACACACATACACATACACACAAATTTTTCTGTGTAGCAAAAACTTTGGAGAAAAACATATGACTGAAGTCAAATTGACCAACTGAACTACAAGGAGAAGGAAGGGGCTGGCTGAATAGAAGTGGAGTGGCAGGGGAAGGGGAGCCAGGGTCCTAGAAGGAGCAGGGCAGAGAAGAGGAGCTTTGTGACTTAAGAAGAGAAGGGAACTGAACTCGTTTCCTGGATGGGCAGGGTGCAGAGGGAAGAGAGAGAAGCAACATCCAAATGGCATGAGAAGAGGGACCCTCTTGGAGGTGGAATTATAACAGGACCCAGAGGCTGCACAATCCAGAGCAACTGATGCAAGCCCAGCAGGGGCAGCATCACACACAGGCAAGGCCAGCAACTTGGCGTAGGCGACAAAAGCTTTCTAGCAACGCAGGTGGCTCCCTCAGAATTGGGGTCCTGGGTATGGGGTTGGGCAGGAGGCTTCCTGAAGACTCTGGCCAGTGAGATCAGTTGGGAGCTTCTGTAAGGTAGGCTATGGGTAAGACGGTCTTTTCTGAGACATACCAGACAGCAGGTTTCCTAGTGCCACATCTACTTTCCTAGAGTTGCAGGCTGAGAAGGCTGGACAAGAGGGGGAAGAATACTACTTATTATATTTTTTTCAATTGCATATATTGTCTCAAACTCTTAAAAATGACCAACATCTTAAAAGCTGGATTTGAATAGAAGTTCTGTATTTGTTTTTGAGGTAAGTAATTTTTCAGGCTTGATGAATGGTACATTTTTGAAGTTAACTCCCTCACAGTCTCCCTTCCTTTCCTCCCCCTACCTGTGCCTGCCCCTCCACAGCACCCACACAGACACACACACACACACACCCCTGGCATTTCTGCCCCTCGCATTTTCTCAACTCACTTCAGTCTGCCTTGTCCACATTAAGGGAAACCAGCCAGTCCTAAGCAGATTCCTCTGCTTGCTGTTCCTCCACTTGGCAATTTGTTAATTCCCAAAAGGAGGATTGCATTTGAAAGCATGCATTGCCTTTATCTTATTGTGATGCTGTTCTCTGATTCTCCTGCTGCTGCTTTGAATAATCAGTATTTAAAAAGAAAAGAAAAGAAAGAAATGGTTAACCTCTTCATTGGCCTTCAGCGGTGGCTCCAGTGAGCTGTCAGGAATAGCGGTCCATGACAAATGAGATTATACCTCTCTTCATTATCCATCCTTTTCATCCGAGTACAGTAGCAGTGCTGAGACTTTTCAGGGATCACATCAACCAAATCCTGAGTTAGAGATATTTAAATTCAAAAATTCACACTCAGTTGTACCTGTTTCCTCCTGGCTACCGTGGTGAATTTGGGGTTTGGATATAGCTCCTTGAAAATTTATTTTGAAGTAAATAGAAGCTTGTTTTGAGATTGAAAAGTTGTTTCAACATGCATCCCAGACAGCATGGCCACAAATGGAGTATAAATGCTACAGAATCCCAACCTGAGATTTTCATTTTAGCCCAGTGCATTCAAAGCAATAATCTACATTATGCCACGCCAAGTGGTGAGTGACTATGCTAGGAGGATTAAAGGATTATTTTTTTAATCCACTGGAACTTAAGCGATGGCCCCTCTATCAGAACCATTAATAACTATAATGGACTGATTCCACATACCTCTTTTCTTTAAGATTCTCAAAATGTTTTTGCCAAATGTAATTTACCAAATCTCAGATTAATTTTTCGAGCTGGGAAGAGCCTTAGAGATCAAACAGACAAACTCCTTATTTAAAGATGAAATTTGAAGCCCAGGGAAGTTCAATGACTTAGTCCAGGTCTCATAGCCACTTACTGGCAAAGCAGAATTAGAACCCACGCCTCCAGATTTTTAGCCTAGGGTGTTTTCCCCACACCCTGCTCTGTGAACTTGCATCCAGCATTGGCATCACCTGGGAGCTTGTTAGAAAAGCAGAATCTCAGGCCCCACCCAAGACCTGCTGAATCAGTATCTGCATTTCAACAGAGCCCTCAGTGTTTGCGTGCACATTAAAGAATGAGAAGCCTGTATCACATCTTTCTGCCATTGTCCCATAGCTCTGTGACATTTGCATTTGACATCAGTACCATTTTCTGGATATGCACAAGAAAGTCCAATATAATAAGTACAATTAACACTGTGAAGAACATTCACATTCAGCATAGCACATCTGATCATAGTAATGGAAGGAAAAGATCAGAAGATGATCCTATTTTATGGAGAACTTATGCTGTGCACTTGGAAAAACAGGGTCCCTGCCCTGAACAAGCTTATTTTTGTTGTTGTTGTTGTTTTGTTTTGTTTTTTGAGACAGGGTCTAGCTCTTCATGGGGCTAGAGTGCAGTGGCATCATCATAGCTCACTGCAACCTCAGACTCCTGGGCTCATGCGATCCTCCTGCCTCTGCCTCCTGAGTAGATGGGACTATAGGTGTGCATCACCACGTTCAGCTAATGTTTCTATTTTTAGTAGAGACAGGGTCTCACTCTTTTCTCAGGCTGGTCTCGAACTCCTGAGCTCAAGCAATCCTCCCACCACGGCCTTTCAGAATGCTAGGATTACAGGTGTGAGCCACTGCGCCTGGCCCTGAACAAATTTATAATCAGGTAGGAGAGAAAAATCCAGAGCCTGGGGAATGAAAACAGAACCATTAAGTTCTAAACCAGATGTAAAGAGTCTAGAACAATACGTATAAACATGTAGACTCATTGGAGCTGGGGTGCTCCGGGAGAACTTCCAGTGGGACCCCCTCTAATTCATCCTGCTCCCTGTTGCCAAAGAGAAATTTCTACACTGCAATTTTGACCAGACTCTCATCCTTTGGTGACTCACCACTGCCTTCAGGGTAAAGTCCAAAGTCCCCTGAGTAGTTCCTGGAGTCTCTCTTTGGCCTCAGCACCCTCTTTCCACCTTTCCCCCCTGACTCCTTCTCATGCCTTGTGCCCCAGAAACACTGGGCTGCTTGCAGTTCCCTAGTCTGCCATGCCTTCTTTGGCCCTGGGCCTTTGCAAGGGTCTTCTTGTGTATGGTACGTGTTCTCCCTTCCCCATCTCCTCATCTAGCTAATCCTGCCTCATCCTATGGTCTCAGACTAGGGACCAGGAAACTGCCTCTAAAACTTGACTAGCTACCCTTCTGTGCTCCCATTATATGCCCTGTGTTATGGACTGAATGTTTGTGTCCCCACTAAATTCATATATTGAAGCCCTGAGTCTCCAGTCTGATGGTATTTGGAGGTGGGGCCTTTAGGAGGTAATTAGGGTTAGATGAGGTCATGAGAGTGGGGTCCCCATGGTGGTGTTAACACCCTTATAGGAAGAAGGAAAGACACCAGAGCTCGCTCGCTCTCCACCGTGTGAGAATATAGCAAAATGTAGCTGTCTGAAAACCAGGAAGAGGGACACACCAGAAACCCAACCCTGCCATAGAACCTTGATCTTAGCCTTCCCAGCCACCAGAACTGTGAAAAATAAATGTCTGTTATTTAAGCCCTCCAGTCTATGGTATTTTGTTATAGCAGCCTAAGCCGACTACAATACCCTGCGTTCACAATTTTCCTGGCCGGCTACTTGTTACTCATCTGTCTCTCCCACAAACTAGTTGTCCCAGGCTCCTTGAACTAGCTCTCTCACCGTACATCCCTAGAACATTGAGCCTGGAACAGAAAACACACTCTACAGATGCTTGTTAAATAACAAGAAAGAGTGTGTGAATACATTTGTGCTTGCAGGACATGAAATCTGAGCTGAGCCCTGAAAGATAGATGATAATAGCTATGAAGAGGAGGAAAGGCATAAGTATAGGCACAGAAACAAATATGGTGCATGATGAGTGCATGAGTGAGTGCAGGGAGAGAACAGAGAAACAAGAAGGAAAGGAGGAATTGTCTAAGGGATGAGAGAAGATAGAATTTGAAATCAAGCAGAGCAGGTTGATTTTGTTGTTGCTATAAACTTAAGGTATAACATACATACAGTAGAGTACATGCACCTTAAGAGTATGGCTGGATGAATTTTGACATACATGTACATTGTTAGGGGCTGAGTTTTGTCCCCCCCCAGATTTATGCTAATGTCCTAAGCCCCAGTATCTCAGAATGTAATTGCATTTGGAGATAGAGTCTCTAAAGTGGTAATTAAGTCAAATGAGGTCATTAGGGTAGACCGTAATGTAATCTGATTGATGTCCTTATAAGAAAAGATTAGAAGGCTGAGCAAGAGCAAGACCCCATTTCTACAAAAAATAGAAAAATTAGCTGGGCATAGTGATACATTCCTTTAATCCCAGCCACTTAGGAGGCTGAGGCAGGACGATCGCTTGAGCCCAGGAATTGGAGGCTGCAGTGAGGTATGATAAGACCCTGTCTCAAAAAAAAAAAAAAATATTAGAACACAGATACACACAGAAGACGACTATGTAAAGAGACAGGGAGAATATGGCCATCTATAAGGCAAGGAGAAAGGCCTAGAAGAAATCAATCTGGCTGACACGTTGGTCTCAGACTTCCAGACTCCAGAACTATGAGAAAATAAATTTCTGTTTTTTAAGGCATCCAACCTGTGGTATTTCTTACACAGCCCTAGCAAACTAATAGACACAACATAGAAGCATCATCCCGATCCAGATACAAAACATTTGGTTCCAGCACCCCAGAAAGCAGTTTGAATTTGATTGCAGTGACAGTTGGAAGGCATGTTTGCTTCCTAAGCAGGAAACTCACCAAGGCAAATGGAACTGTAGGAAGATCGGCAAGGTAATTGCATTGGGTAGACTAAGATGAACTGGCAGTGAGGGTGGTGGGAGTTAGTAGGGGAGAAAAAAGAGGCAGGGACATGGTTCAGAATCTCTTGCTAAAATCGAGGAATCAGTGAGAGGGTGGTGGCAGAGGGAACTAAAAGGGCATTATAAAGGAATGGAAAAAGAGCAAGTGTAAACAAGAGGGAAGAATCAAAGAGGACCCCAAGGTTTCTGTCTAGGAGACTGCAGTGATGAAGTATTGATGACAAATATCAGATATTTGGGGAAGCGAGTGAGTTACAATGGGAAATGGTGAGGGTTGTTTGGGACACACTGAATTTGAGGGGATGACAGCATATTCAAGTGGATATGTCCAGGAGATGGAAATAGTATAAGCCTAGAGTCCAAGGTGAGCAAAGATGGGACTGCAGGTGTGACTGGGGTTAGAGAAGTGGATGGTGTAGGGAGAGGAGGAAGAAAGCCCAGGATGAATGATAAAACAATAACCAAATAATAATAGCAGCTAATATGTGTTGACTGCTTCCTATCAAGCTTTTACATAGATTATCTCATTTAATCCTCACAACCCTGGAGAGAACATTCTGTCTTTATTATCCTTGTTTTACCAAGGAGGAAACTGAGGCACAGAGAGATCAAACAACTTGTCTAAGGTCACGCAGCTAGTAAGTGGTAGATGTGGTTTCAAACCCAGGCACGCTGAACCCAGCTCATTTAATTTAGTATGCTTGGAGGAAAGAGGAGTCAGCTGAAGAGGGAACTAGTTCAAATAATCTAGCCTAGTGCTATCCTATTGCATTGTTTAAAATTCCTCCAGCTATGGTTGGGGATGTTTTCAGAACTGAACAAGCCTTTGCCATCAGTATGTTTCTCCCGATGCCTAACCTAGAGCACCCCAGTTGCGTTTTAATGAAGGATACAACCTTCCCTCACTTTTGCTGCCTGGGGAGTTGGGATCAGCTGCCTGTCTTTATTATTATTGCATATCCTTGAAGACAGTATATCCATTAGCAGTTGTTCCAATTACTTAAAAATGTGAGCTTCTTATGCTTTTCCTTTACTTCTGGCCCTTGAGTTCAAGCTCCACCTCCACGGTTACTTTTCTCTCTGACAGCTCAGGTTTCTTACATCTCTCCGCACGTGGAAACCCAGCACAGCTCATGGAAGCCTCTGGCACTCAAGGTCCCCACAGGTCTAGGGTAAGACAAGACTGCATTTCCACAAATGTGCTTCCATGCATATTTTGCAATTTCAGAGTTGTCCAGATGCCTGAAGAAATATCTTATACTGAGGCAAATAAAAGACACTGACAGGTGCAAAACTCTGAACCACCAGAATTTGGCCAAAAGGGTCTCTGGGCCTTTCTCTCCAAACAGTCTTATTTCCTTTAAAGCCTTTTGTGTTCCAGATTCATCTCTCTATTATTTTTCTTTCTGATCATTGTGAACAGCACCTCATGTACACCCAGCCAATGCGCAAACCGTTTCATAATTAAAGAGATTTCTATTCCCTAAAACCTGACAGGTGTGGTTAAAACATGATTTGCTCACTTTTTTAACAGAATGTGTGGCTAAAGGGTCAGAGCATCCAACCCTTATGCTCGAAGCCCCACATTGCCATTACAAAGTTATTGCACATTTTTTTTTTTCCAAGAAAGCCCCATTCCAGGATTCTTTGGAAAGACAGAAAAGGGACATTTGGAGAAAAAAAAAATGCTAAATCTAGAAGCATTCTGGATTCCTGGTGTTGTTTTTTTTCCCCACAAGTCGTTTAAAAGACGTTTCTTATTCCTTAGCAGATGTCTGGCCATGAACATCACAACCTAATTAATTATTATGGTTATTTATAGGTATGACTTGCATGTAGAATGTTAATAATAATCATAACAATTACTATTAACAAGAATGAATTGCCCATGTATTGAGCTTTATGATTCATAAAATAATTTCACTTTTTTTTTTTTTTTTTTGAGACAAGGTCTTGCTCTGTTGCCCAGGCTAGAGCACAGTGACGTCATTATATCTCACTGCAGCCTTCAACTTCAAGGCTCAAGCAATCCTCTTGCCTCAGCCTCCAGAGTAGCTGGGACTATGGGCACACGCCACCATGCTCCTCAGTTAACTTTTCTATTTTTTTGTAGAGACATGGTCTAGGTATGTTGCTCAAGCTGGTCCCAAACTCCTGATCTCAACTGATCCTCCTACCTCAGCCTCCCAAAATGCTAGGATTACAGTCATGAGCTAATGCACCTGGCCTAATTTTATTTTATTCTATTTTAGATTCTCCCAACTATCCTATGAGGTAGGCAAGGTAGGTTTTATTATAGTATTCTCATTTTACAGATAAGGAGACTGAAGCACAGAGAGATGAAGTGAGTTTCCAAATGATACACATTTGGAAGGATAAAGCCTGACAGGTCATATTTGCTTACAGATTGGCAGAAGAGTGAATATAATCTTAAGAGTTATGATTTATCTACAGATATCCACAGAGTTTAAGTACATGAACTATCTCTATGTGAGTATTTAAGTAGTCAAGTGAAATGCTCTCAAGGCCCTGCTGTTTCCAATCTTGTAGATGAAATCAGCTGAGGAACTATCCATCACATATGCTACTTGAAGAGTACAAATTGAGTCATCATCAGTTTGATACAAGAAGTTGTCTGATAAGGTTCAGTTTTCAGGCTAAAAGTCCTCAAACTTTCAGAACATGATACCAGCCCATTTTTGCCTCATTTAGGTAACAAGATAAAGGGGTCATTGTGTATTGCTTCTATGATAAATGTGGGGGACCCATTTCCTTCATTAGTGTCAATAATTCACATTCATATTTGGATAGCACCTTAGTTTGTAAAAGCATTTGTACTTATAAAATTTAAGTCTGTCATAGATCCTGTGAGCCAGGTTGCATTCATATTAATACTATATTCCCATTTTTTAGACAAGGAAACCAAGGTACAGTTAATAAGGAGGTATTTAAGTATTAACAGCATGCCTACTGTGTGGCAGAGACTACACTAAGTGCTAGGGGTACAATGATAAAAAGCAAATGTAATTCTTCCTCTCATTTCTTACAGTTTGGTGTAGGGAATAAACAATAATTGTGCCAAGAAATGTAAAATTTCATCTGAATGTGGTATTGCTTTCATCTACATACTCTATCAAAACATTGTACAAGTCTGGCCAGGCACAGTGGCTCACTCCTATAATCCTAGCACTTTGGGAGGCTGAGGCTAGAGGATCACTTGAGGCCAGGAGTTCAAGACCAGCCTGGGCAACATAGCAAGGCCCTATCTCTACAAAAAATTTAAAAAATTAGCTGGACCTTATGGCACATGCCTGTAGTCCCAGCTACTCAGGAGGCTGAGGCAGGAGGACTGCTTGATCCCAAGAGTTTGAGATTGCAGTGAGCCCGGATCACACCACTGTACTCTAGCCCAGGTGACAGAGCAAGCCCCTGTCTCAAAAAAAAAAAAAAAAAAGAAAAAAAGATACAAAAAAATTGTACAAGTCATGCATTTTAAAACACATATGCCAGGTTTCTATGAAAAGGAGAGGTATAAATTACTCTGGAAACCTAGAATATGGGGATTTGGCCTTGTCAGGGAGACCCAGCACAGCTTTCCTGGGGAAGTAAAATGATCTGAGGAGACAGGAAATGAGTACATGGAAGAGAAGGAACCAGTGTTCCAGGCAGAGGGAAGAGCATATGAAAAGGAAAGAGCTCAGCATGACAACTGAAGGTCAATATGATTGGATGGCAGAGCCTGGGAGAAAGCAGTTCGGTGTGAAGCTAGAAAAGTCACTTCCACTTGAAAGATTTTGAACTTTTATTCTAACATAAATGAGAAGCCATAAAAGGGGGTCAAGCAAGGTTAAAGGCGGGTGAAAAATTAAATTAAAGGTTACCCCAACATTCCAGCTTGAGCATGGTGGTGCCAAGGAGGATGTTCTAAGAGGAGCAAATCTGTAGGATGAGTTTGGTTTGGAATATGCTGCATTTGATTCTTAAAACATCCAAGAAGAGGGTCAAGCAGAATTGATTATGGAAGTGGAACCTACAGGTGTGGGGATAGATGTGCAAATTTGTGAGTCATGCTCATGTAGGTGATCTTCGGAGCCACAGATGTGGATGAGACAAGATTGGCCAGAGGGAGAGTACAAAGTGAGAAGAAAAGAGGACCCAGGAAAGAGGCTTGGGAAACTCCAACATTTAATATCAGGGTAGAGAAAGATGAGTCTACAAAGGAGAGAAAGAAAGAGTGGCCAGAGAACTGGGAGGAAAACGGGAGAATGTGATGTAATGGAAGATAAAGTAGAGATTTTCAAGAATGAGTCAAGCGCTGCTGAGAGGTTAAGTAATACATGAATTGAAAATATATCCATTGAATTTAGGGACGTGGAGGCCATTGGTGACCTTAACAGAGGAAGCCAGAAGCCAGATTGCAACAGGGTGAAGAGAATAGGATATAAGGATCATGCAAAGCATGAAATAGCAATTTTAGTGTTTGGTTTTGCAGCCCATTTAGATTCTAAGGCACATGTCACCAAAGAATAGAGTGTAAAAAATAAGGAATAATGAAAAGCAGTTTTTAGTTTGAGTGGGAACAGTACATAAGAAGTAAAGCACACGTTACTTTGCATGTTATCTCACCTTCCTCTTCCACCACCCTCTCCTCCAAGCACTCAAGTTGCTCTGCAGCTTGACTTTCCAGGTTGACCCCTTGTTCTCCGCCTGCTGGCTCTCTGCCTCCACTACCCAGTACCCCAAACTGCTCTCAGAGAGCTGTCATACTGGGAAACGACCTGGTGGACCAATTCTCGCCACGTTGAAAATGAATGATAGCTGCAGTGTGTTCACCTTCTGGGCTAGGAGTTTGCTTTTTCACTAAGGACAATTCCTTAACAAGTGTGAGGCATTGGGGGTAATGTTTAGGAAGGGCAAGAGTGAAGGAGGGGACCACAGTCAGGAGATAATATTGTGGAATGGAAACAGCACTGACTTGCCAGGTAATTGCACGGAAGTCATTTCATCTCTCTGGGACTCCTCTTTTTCATTTGTCAAACAGGGTCGGCCCTTCCAGCCCTCGCACTGTTGGTCTCTGTAGCAAACCTGGACCCAGTCGATGGGATGGCTCCTTGGGAAGGGGAGGAAAGGAAAGAAGGGATGGAGGGAGGAGGGTGGGGAGAAAGAGAGAGAGATAAAGGGAGAGAGAGAGAGGGAGAGAAACAGACATTTCTCTTGCCTCTACGAAAATGGTTTAAGGTTAGGTTGAACCAGAATAGAATCAATTGAGGTGTGTAAATCAGATCGCATTTTAAGTGCTCAGAGAAGCTGCTATTTTTAAAAAAAGAACTCCTGAAGGCAATCTTCAGTAAAGTGAGGAGTCCTTTTGTAGAAGGCATAAATGCCCCTGGATTTATCCTCTTTTAACCGCATAAACGTTTGTCTATCAGGTTTCCATAAGGCACTAGGTATATTTGTGCCTAATAACAATACGTAGTCAAGAAATGGTTGAGATGCTGTGATAAAGATTAATGCTTGACTTCCTCTTTCAATTCTTTCTGACACGGCATTCAGCTTTGAAAAGGTTTTGAAAAGTACTTTTCCCTTTGTACTCCAGCCTCTGAGATCATCCTTACAAAGTCACTTCATGCAGTAGACAGAAGGAGATGTGCTGTTACCAGGAGTGGGCGATGATAGGTGTCCAAAATACCTCCTCTAATAAAGAGCCGTCGTCTGGGAAGGCATGGATGATGCATAAGAAGTGAACAGCGCTGTGTCTGAGCGGTAGTTTGGGGAAAGGCCTTCTAGTAAGCTAGGTGAGACCTCAGTGTTTCTGTTCTTGTTTGCGTCCCCTCCCAAAGCAGGGTAGCAATCTGGCCCTCATTTTATAGCCACCACTTCCTTCGTTCCGAGAAGACAAGCTGTCCAAGTTAATCCATTAGTTAGCCTTCTGCATTTACAGAAAACACATGGTGCTCCACGCTTCATTAGTACAGACAAGGTATTCCAGTCACTGTGTCCCTGCATAGAGCATACTGTGGTGGCTGCCCCCGAGCAAATGCCTTCATGCTCTGCACCTTTTCCGGCCTCTGTCCACGGCCTCTCTCCTCACTCAACGAACCTGGACAAAGCCTTCTGATCTCCTGCCAGTAACCACTTCTGTGTTGATTAATACTTCCGTCTCGCTCTGTGCCATGCCAAACCGAGCTGGGTTTGCCTCCTCCAGTGTTTGCTGCTACACATCCAGAAGAGCAAGAGCTGTGCAGCTGGACAGGTCTGTCGGCCCAGAGCCGGCACTAGACACGAGATGATTAAGGAAGATAATGATGAATGAAGGACTCACAGGTGAAAAATGACCTCTTTGGAATCCTTATTGATCTGCTGGCTGAGATCTTTTTTATGTGGAACCTAAATTTGACATTTCAAATTGAACCTGACTCTTGAATAGCTCATGCAATTTGAGACCTGGCTGTGAGTTTAGATCTAATCTAGGATGTTGCCTAAATGGGGAAACTGAGGCTCAAAGCATGGAAATGACTTCCTCAAAGTGACAGAGTCTCAACGGCAAAGCCAGGGCTAGGATATAGATCTGATGTTCACTATCCTAGGCTGCAGGACTGTTTCTTTCTGCAGGACCCAGATTCTGTCAATAAGCTAATGTTGCACCCCTGCCAGTATAAAGGATAAGATCAGACTGGGGACAGTGGCCCATGTCTGTAATCCCAGTGCTTTGGGAGGCTGAGGCAGGAGGATTGCTTAAGGCCAGGAGCTGGAGACCAGCCTGTACAACATAGTGAAGATCCTGTCTCTACAAAATTTTTTTTAAAAAATTAGCTGGGTGTGGTGGCATATACCTGTAATCCTTAGCAAAGTGAGAGGATCACCAGAGCCCAGAAGTTCAAGGCTGCAGTGAGCTATATGATCATGCCACTGTACTCCAGGTTGGGCAACAGAGCAAGACCCTATTTAATTTAAAAAAAAAAAAAAGGTCAGGCCACACTGTTTTAACCTGTACCTTGGCTCCAAAGGGGTTAGTAAAAAGAAGATGAACAGGAAGAGGCATGGTACTTGGGGAGAGGGGAACCAGTCTTATAGGCAATAGCCAAGAAACTTCTATTCTCACCCTTATATTCATGGCCAGGGTTGCAGGGAGCGGGGAGGCACAAGATGGTGCCTCAAATGCATAGTTGCCTTTTGGGGAGAGCTAACATTTCTAAGAAGCATTTCAAGGATCCAGTGATCCTCGTGCCTCAGCCTCCCAAGTAGCTGGGACTATAGGCGCACACCACCACACCTGGCTATTTTTTTTTTTTTATGTTTTGTGGAGACAGGTCTCGCTAGGTTGCTCAGTCTGTGATATTTTCTCTTAATGAACAATCAGGAACAGGACCTGGATTGGGGAGAAATGCAAATTGCCTAGAAGCTGAGCAGGGACAGGGCATGCTCCTTCCACAGAGTAGGCCAGGTCCAGATTCCCCAGTTAAAATGCTAACCACTCCAGAAGCTCTTATCAGCCCCATCTCAGTGATTAGTTAACACCTGGGCATGCATTATCACCCCAGCGTTCCTTGCCTGAAAGTATAGGAATGAAGGAAGAGGGCTCGATGGTCAGGAGGTCAAGAGGGCTTGGCAAAGGCCCTCTCTGTCTGCTTCACACATTTTCACAGAGGTCACAGATTGCTGAGCCACGATGCCTAGGAAACAAAGCATCACCTCACCTTCCTATGGCAACAAAGACTCCTGGATCCCTTGTTGCAAATGAGAAAGAACCCACCGAGGAGAATCAACAGGCGCCCAGCTACGCAACGAACATCAGAACATCACATCATCATCACATCCTGAAAACAGTGTACATTAATTGATGCCTACAGTGTGCAAATACTGTGCTAAGCACCAGGCTACAACAGTGACTAAAGTACAGCCCTGCCACTGAGGAAGGCACAATCTAGCAAGGAAAACAGATGCCCACACAGCTGGCTCTAATGAAATGGGATAAGGCCTACACAAAAGGAAGGAAAATGAACTAAAATTTGCTACTAACCTACTACGATCCAGTAACTTTATTCCTTCATTAGCTCATTCAACAGACATTTATTAAATGTCTGCAGGAGCTATGCTAAGAATACAAAAATGGATAGAAAAGATCTTTGCCCTAGAAGGAATCACATACTACAACAGAAAGATAAATGGGTAAACAGTAAGATAAAGAAAGTTACAGTTGCTATTTCAAAAGTGTGTGCATGATGGCACAAAAGATATTCAAAAGAGCTGATTCTTAAAAGCATCTTAAAGTGTCTAAAGTTTTACACGAAAGAGTACAAACTGTATGAGTCCATTTATTAATATATGAAGTTCTAGAACAAGCAGAACTAATCTACTATGAAAAAATTCAGAATAGCGGTTGCCTACAGGGGGTGGTAGCAGGTCCCTTGACTAAGAAGGGATATGAAGGGGCTTCCTGGGGTGATGGTAATATTCTTTTTATTCTATTTTATTTTATTCTAAAGATATTCTATATCTTTATTTATTTATTTTTTTTATTTTTTAGAGACAAGGTCTCACTATGTTGCCCAGGCTGCATGTGAACTCTTGGGCTCATGAAATACTCCCACTTCAACCTCCCAGTTAGCTGGGACTACAGGCACATGATACTGCACCTAGCTCTATATCTTGATAGGTGCTTGGTCATACAGGTATATGCATTTTATTTATTTATATTTTTGAGACAGGGTCTTGCTCTGTCACCTGGGCTAGAGTATAGTGGTGTCATCATAGCTTACTGCAACCTTAAACTCCTGGGCTCAAGTGATCCTCCTGCCTCAGTCTCCCAAGTGGCTAGGACTACAGGTGCATGTCACCACACCCAGATAATTTTTCTATTTTTTGTAGAGACAGGATCTCGCTATATTGTACAGGCTGGTCTCGAACTCCTGACCTTAAGTCATCCTCCCACCTCAGCCTCCCAAAGTGCTAGGATTACAGGTAAGGGGCCACTTCTCCCAGCCCACATTTTTCAAAAGTAATCAAATGATACATTTAAGATTTGTGCATTTAATTGCTTGTAAATTTTACCTAAAAAAGAGCTCTAGACAAATATTAACTCCAGTGAGATACCTGATGAAGTATTTGGAAGGAGGTATACTGATAACTGCAAGTTACTTTGAATTGCATCAAAAAAATAGAATGGATGGATGGAGGAATGCGTAGATGAATAGAGATGTGTTAAATCCAATATAGTAAAATGTCAATTGTAGAATTTAGGTAGGGGGTATGAAGGTGTACATTGTGCGACTCTTTTAATTTTTCTGAAAGTTTGAAATTTTTCAAAATAAAATATTAGGGAAAACAAGTCTTGAAAGTTAAACAGATATTCCCCAGGCAAACAGGATGAGAAAGTCTAACGGAACACCATTTCTAACTTCCCAACCCTCATCTGCTTTTCCTGCCTCCTCTGTAAAACCTGGAAACTAAATATTTACTTACCTCCCTTGCTGCCAGGGGTAGCCGTGTGGCAGTTATGGCAAATGAGGTATTAAGAGAACTCTGCTGGTTCTGGGAAAGCCTTAGCATAGCTGGTGTGGCCCCTTCCTGACATGAATACAAACGTGATATCTGGAGCTGCAGCAGCCCTTGCAATCATGAAGGAAAATCTAAAAGATTAGACTCCCACCTTGACATTATTGAGCTACGAAACCAACGTCTGCAGCTGTCCGTCTCCAGACTTCCTGCTGTGTTAGAAAAATTAATCCTTATTTGTTTTAGCCATTGTTAGTTAAGTTTTCTGTTACTTATAGCTGAAACATTCTGAGCACGAGGCAGCAGTGTGAAACTGCCTGGTTTTCAGGTGACTGCAAGCAATTTGGTGGCTGGAACAAGATTTTGGAGAGGAAAATGTGGAGCAAGAGATGTAGCCATGGAGGCGGGAACAAGCCTGACCCTAGAGGGCTCTTTACCACACTAAGGACTTTGGATTCTCTGAAGATAGGGAAACCTAATCAGATCGCCCTTTAAAGCAGTGATTCTCCAGTTTTTATAAAGATCAGAATCATCTGGAGTTGAAATACAAATTCCCAAGCCCACCTCCAGAGATTCTGATGGCAGATGTCAGAGCCACACCCACATCCCCTCCTTTACTGCAGCTCCTGTGACCAGTCCCTGCACACTGACAGCTTCCTGTCTTCGTATCTCTGTGTCTTTCTGCCTGAGAGCCTTCTCTGGTCATCGAAGCATGCTGTGTACACACACGAGGCGAGGCAGCCAGAAGTGTCAGGGGAGTCAATGCCCCCAAGAGCAACATTCAACTAATGAGGAACAGCAGCTCCAGCTCCTTTACTTGTTGGCGAGACACTTGTTAGGTGCCTTGAAGTCTCTCAAAAGGTCCTCTTGGAGTTGAGCCCAGTGGCCATGGTGATAAATAACCTTCCCGTTAATGACCTCTTTACTGGCTTTCCTTCCTTCCCTGCCTCCCTTCGCCAGACCCCTATCAGTGTGCTACTGGGATCACCTCTTAACTAAACTCCTGGCACCCAAATCCCTGCCTAAAGTTCTGCTTTGGCAGAACCCAAACTAAAACACTGATTCAGAATGGCTTGGGGTGGGGCTAAGGAATCTGATTTTAACCATCACTGCTGTCTAAGCATTCAGATATGTGGGTTCATTCTCAGTCCCTCTGCCACAAGTAACTTTCCCTGTTGACACTGTCAGACAAATTTGTAGATTAGTGAAATTCCTCAGTGACAAGCAGATTTTTCAGTTCAGTTGAGACCAAGAGATTTAGCAAATTCTCTTGCTAATTCAGTTAATCTATGGAAAAGTTTCCAAACATAAGACCTAACTACAAATCGGCTTATGACATTGCAAGCAATAATCAGGAGATTGTCAAAACCCCACTACATACATATATACATACATAGGAATAAATAATCCTAAATGGTCCTTACCTCATAACACCCAAAATAACTTCATGTCTAAAGTAATTAATATTTAGCAGCTATTCCGTTAGTTGGTTTCAAATAAGGAATGTATTTTTTACAGAAAAAGAGAGAAAAATTAGATCTTAGCTGAAGCAATGATTTTAATTGTGTTTAGGGGGTCAGGTAAAAGATGTCCCCTGTTGCTTTAACATTTCCTTACCAGGAAATGAGATTAGTGAAATATTTTCATACCATCATTTGCTCTCCAATTAGGATTCTAAGAAGAGGAGCTGGTGAGGAAGAAGAGGACACAAGAGGGGGCTAGAGTGGAAAAGGTTATTGGGTTCCTCTAATGAGACAATCTCAAGGGCCCACCTCTTAAAAAACCCAGGTAAGTTGATCAAAGCAAGAAATATAGTGTTCCATTATTGCAAGCTATGGCTTATGAATTTTTAAAAAGCATCATTTGAAGAAGTCTCCAGCTGCGGTTCCAGGGGGTAAATTATTCCCAACAAGGAAGGCTTTTAGACTTGCACTGAAATATTAGCACCTCCCTAGTGATGGTGAGCAGCGAACACACACCATTCCCTGTACCTCCTGGCGGCCCCAGCGTTGCGTTCCATAGGCTGCCCTGTCGCTGTGCCTCTGTCAGGAGGAATCACAATGGTAGTACCCTGCTTTGTTATAAGATGTTATACCTAATGCCACAGAAGACAGAGAGGATGTTCCAGAATCTTCTCAACAAAATCTGCAAGAGTTAGTGAACTGTCTTCAACCTTTCCTGCTAATATCATTTTACTTGCTCTCCTCGGGGAATGAAGATACAAACCGTCACAAAATAAGTGTGGGCTACTGGTAAAGCTGCTGACTGACAGAGGATAAAAGAAGAATGCAAAAATACTACTGGATCAGCTTTTCTTTAATCCTAACAGAGGAGACATAAGGAAGGTCTGCATTTCTACGCCTTGGATTAGTGTTAAATTGGTGTGTTTTTCTGTGGTTGCAAAGTGAGTTTTTACTCCAAGGAAGCATGCAATGCCGTCTAAAAGTCTCCCAGCTTAGGAAAAGGGTATTCTGGCATAACAGGAAAAATAAGGAACCATATACCCATACCTTGAGTTACAAGTTACTCTGAATCACTTTTATTGCTTAACAACTACAGATATTTCTTTGAGAACCTACTATGTGCCAGGTGCTTTTCTGGGTAATACAGAGATTCCAAGAGGTAGAGGGCACAGTCTCAGCCATGGAAAAATTCACAATGTAGTTGAAGAGAAATGATAAGAACCTAAAAGATAAACAGTCTAAGTGTGCATGCGTTATGACAACGGTATGAGTCAGTAATATTATTACAAAGGTTCGCATAGAAATCTCTCACCGTTCCTTAGGATATTTTATTTGTGGGGGTGTACAGGGAAGGTAGAAACTTAACTGCTTAGAATAATTTTGATGTTTGCACATAAATGCATAATGATATTATTGATCCTGGATGCAAACGACCAGCAGAAACAGTTGTGAAATCCCCTGGGAGTTTGCACCTGGCAGCTTGGTTTCCCTATTCATCAAGGAGCCACAGAAAGAACCCCAAAGTACCTACAGCTCCCAGGATGTGGCACTGAGCAGCGTGTTTACCAAATGGAATTAACAGTTCTAACAGATCAAGGAAGTTTGAGCGACAGTATGTAGCAGCATCAAATGGGAAGGAGATTGTTAGTCTTATCTCCAGCCATCAAAGTGCTTCAAAAATCAATATTAGAAGCTGCATTTTATGAATTACACTATCATGGGAGATTGTGAATTAGCATGAAGAAAAAGAGAAAAGCTTTTTTTCTCTTTACGAATCCTTTTCATTGTGAAATTCAGGAACTACTATTTGGCCCCCAAATAATTATCTACATTAAAGCAATGAATACTCTTGCACTTACTACTATTATAAGAACAATGTTAGATTTTTTTAAAAGTTTGGATTGAAGTATTTTTTAAGGTTTTGATTAAAGCGTTATTAAAACATTGAAAATAACAACAATATCTCTCAGAAAATAATGAGTTTCTTCCTGTTAGCTGTCAAATTGTTTACTCCCATAACTGAATAATAACAGTACATCAAAGCCAGCAGTGGTAATTAAATGATTTGTGAACATAGGTTAACAAATTAGTGCATCATGATGTGTAATTGTCTAATTAAGATAAAAATGCTAGTACTACCTAAAAGACTGACAAGATAGCAAAACAAGAAGGAATAGGTAAAAAGCATCATGCAAAAGATTAGAATGTATTAATATATAATTATGTTATTTTTCTGCTTACAACTTGAGAGGGGTTACAATAATCTTCCACATCTTTCTGACATGCCCAAGTCATACACACTGGTTCAACTACATTCAGCCAAGGGAAGAACAAACAATCTAGTAAGTGTGGACTTGCTTTGTTTTCAGGGTGAATTGGGCACTGTCTACATGACCTCAAATAATTAAATTGTTTGTAGTTTTCATATGACAACTACCAGCATTCCAGTCCTGTGGAAGCACCTGAGGGAAAATTCCTTTGAATTCTTTAGCCCACATAGGAACTAGATTAAAAAAACAAAAGAAGCTCAGAAGAAATGAGGAGTATTCATTCCTCACTCTTATTATTAAGCATTTGTATTTAGTATCCATTTATTCCATACATATTTACTAGGTACTAACTATATCCCAAAGAATTAGGCTTTTCAAGGGACATGAAGATGCACAAAACTTAGACCTTCTCTCAAAGAGATTTGTATTAAATCAGAGAAATAAGACATACAAATGCTATATATAAACATTAGGAGGTAGAGATAATGTGCTGTAAAGTTTTTTTTTTTCTTTTTTTGAGACAGAGTCTCACTCTGTTGCCTCGGGTAGAGTGCCATGGAGTCAGCCTAGCTCACAGCAACCTCAAACTCCTGGGCTCAAGCGATCCTTCTGCCTCAGCCTCCCTAGTAGCTGGGACTACAGGCATGCGCCACCATACCCGGCTAATTTTTTCTATGTATTTTTAGTTGTCTGATTAATTTCTTTCTAATTTTAATAGAGACGGGGTCTCCCTCCTGCTCAGGCTGGTCTCGAACTCCTAAGCTCAAACAATCCGCCCACCTCAGCCTCCCAGAGTGCTAGGATTACAGGTGTGAGCCACCGTGCCCGGCCCTGCTATAAAGTTTTAAGAGAGGGACAGATAACTTTCAGTTGGGAAAATAAAGCTGTGATGTCAAGAGCGTGGTCTTGAACAATGGGAAGTGGTCAAAGACTCTGCAGGCAGAGGAAATGGCACACACAAAGGCACATATAGTTTACTATTTATTCTGCTACCAATTGGTAAGTTTAATCCTAATTAGATCCCAGAAAAGCCAATTCTGCTTAATTCCATTGGCAGTGGAAGCATTGGGCACCTGAAAAAAATTGCTCTCACAACACCCAGTAAGTTAGAGACACGGCAGAGGTTTGAGGGCTCCACAATTCTTTGAATCTTCAGTGATCATCTAAACAACTGAGCCCCCTAAATATAGACAAATCTTGTATTTGAATGGATTTGAAAAAATAAAGAGGCCTGTGACATGTACACAACATTCTTTACTTTCATTCTCTAAGCAATGCTTGTGATATTGTAGGACCCTTTCAGTCTTAGTTAACATTCTTGGGAATAGGAAAAGCACTCTGTCACTCCTTGGTGGGTTCACACTCCACTACCACATCCTCCCTGCAGCCTTAGGAAGCAGCCTCAAATTGCTAGCTGAATACAAAGTAAAGATGTGTTGAAGGAAGTTTCCTTCTTTTCCTATGAGTTGCAAGAATTGCCAACAGTTGTTGTATGTGTATTTGTGTAAATAGCAAAGATCAAACTCTGGTTATTAATCCGAGTCAGGGCAAGGAGGAAGAAACTATCAGCAAAAAGAAGTGATTTCTTTTCAGGCTTTTGCTCTGAAGACAAAAATTGTTTAATGAAAGGAGACCTTCTGCCCTACCACTGACACCAGGATGTTCTCACTTCCCACCACCACGGACCTCCTGCAGTGAGTGAGTCATTAACATTCAGTCTCCAAGCCTATCTTCACTAAGGGTTCAGTTACCACAGTTTAGTCATTCATACCTTGTTTTCTGCCCACTGCAGTTCATCTCTTCAGCCTAATATCATTAGCCAGTTTTCTTAGGCATATCTTTAGAAGAAGGTTTATTCCTACGTGAGTTACATGAGTAAAGTGGAACTTGGAAGTGATTCAAATGGGGGTCACAGGGTGGTTAAAAGCTTGTAAAATAAAATTTCTTTCACGTGAAAGAAACTGGCTTAAGAACAACAGAGAACAAAGGCATGATCTAACACTGTTCTTTCGGGGTAAAGATCACCTAGTGCCCATGCCACTGTTAGCTTACCTCACGTAATCTCTGCTAGCACTGATTTTAAAGCTTGCTCATGGGATCTGACTTGTAGAGACTCACAAGGTGTTCCCCAGATATCAAATGCTCCTTGAGAAGGCAGGAGAACCACTTCCATTATTGCAGACAGGAGTCGTAGATTTCAGGCCCTGTTCAGTTACCAACTTGCTGTGGGAGATCTTGTGAAAGTCATTCAATTTCCCTACTCCTCAACCCTCCCTCACTGAGATGAGAATGTTGGACTAAATGAGCTTTAGGAAGGTAGACCATACCATTTATCATAAAAACCAAGACATTTTTGCTGGGACACTGGACAGGATGCCTGAACAATAAACCAGGATACACAGCACACCATCTCAAAAGTGCTTTTGTACACTGGAGTCTGAGATTCACAAAGCCCTTCTCCAAAGAGTACTAACCCCAAAATTTTCAAAGACACCCTCGGGAAAACAAACACAGTAATGTAACCAAAAAATAGCCACTTTGGAAAAGATATTTTAAACACAATTTCACTGTTGTTACAGAAGTGAAAGGCAGAAGCAACCTCATGTCAGAAAGTAAGAATCACTTAAGATAGTTTATTTAGGCGGGGGTATTGAAATATTTCCTAGAAACTTTTGAGATTTTAAAAAAATTTACAAAGAGCAAAACATATTCTATCTATCAGCTATCAATCAGCCTGTTTATCTAATTTGTACATAAACTTATTTCAAATTAAAGTCAAATTGCTGTAAATAAGCAAAAACAAACTAAAATATTGTCAAAGACCAAAGCAAGACTAATTAGCCAAATTGCAGTGAATTAGACATTTTAAACTCAATTTTCCAGTAATGTTTTCTATTAATGTTTAATCTATAACACAAATTCTATTACCATTAATTCTGACATAACATTTTAAAACTTCAATCTAAAAAATTGCCTAGACCGAGAATTTAGAACACACAACACTTTCCATAACATAGGTGCTCAGAATAATGTGTACTTTCAGCATCTTTAATTTCCAGAGATCTAGTGTGGTGGAGTTATTGGTTTATGGCTAGTTTGGGAGTGAGCTTTTGGGATTTTGCAGTTTACCACCCACTGAACATTTTCAAGTGGAAAGTTTAATGATTTATCTTCCATACAAACTGCTTTTCCGAAAATATTATTGTTGGAATAAAAGTCCTCCTTTGAAAAGAAAGTCTGAGAATGCTCTGTAAGGCTCAATATAAGGAAGAACACTGTAAAGACCAGAACTTTTCAGCAGTGAAATAGACCTCTGCAAGGAGGGAGTTTCCCATCACCAGAAGTATTTCAACAGGTGCTGAGGGGCCATTTTTTTAGGATCACAGTGAAGACAACTTTTCACTGCATGAGAGGCTACATATGAGATACTGTCCAGTTCTAAGACTTGTGAGTTTCATGATCCTAGGGCTCTGGAATTAGTAGCTAAAATATCATCTAACACAATCCCTTAGAGCTTTGCACTTTACACATGCTAACACCTTCCCATAGAAAGCCACCACCACCCAAACTGCCATATGTGTGCTGATGTTAAATTGCTTTCCTGCTGCTTGGCCCAGAATGAAGCAGAGTTTTATTTTGACTAAAACAATTTTAACGTATCTGGGAGATAGAAAAAGTTCTAATAACACACACTTCAGGTCTATGAAAAGAACACATTGCTCCATAGCCAGTTCATAGCAAAAGAGGAGTGCATTGGCATATGTAATAAAAATTCTATCTCAGTCATTTACTATTTAGTGAAAGGCTAGTGGAAGTACAATCAGACCTGGATTCGGTTCAACACCCGGGTCAGTGGTGCAATGTGGGCAAATGATGAGTGTTTCCATTCATTTGCGTTGGCAGATGTCCAGGATTGCTCCATCTCCGTACTGTTCAGCCTCTGCCGTCAGGCAGTGTGGAGGAGAACACACAGTGCTCTTTATCACGTTGTGGTGCCCAATCCGTCACCCTTCGGGAACTTCAGAGCTATGCTTCACAGTGAGACTAAGCAGGAAGAGGAAAGCAACATGCAGGAGGGTGAAGGGGAGGGCTAGAAATGATTCAGCAGTGTTCAGGGACATTTAGATTTACAATGATAACTTTAAAGAATGTTATCTTTTCCTTTACAGAGCTGGACCCTAGACATTCGTGTTTTATGCCATTTTAAAACAAACACTGATACAAATATTGATGTTCTTCCTCTTTGATCATAAAATAAATGTATCTTTTAAGTGACCTTTGACATCTCTAGGAATGGTCTTCCTACAAACGTTTAAAGTAAGGGGTAACAAGACTCAAGTGTTCTCCTTGAGTCTTATCTCTAGAACTGGCTAAATAAGTTAGATGGTAATTACCTAGAATGTGCCTTGAAAAACTAACCAAATAAAAGGTAACAAATTAACTCTGTAAGAATGAAATGTACTAAACAGATAGATTCAAGCATAAGACCCTTTTTGCTGGCAAAAAGGGTCTAAATCGATGTTTCTCCAAAGACATACAAATGGCCAATAAGCATGGGAAAAGATGTTCAACATCATTAGCTATCAGTGAAATTCAAATCAAAACCACAATCAGATATCACTACAAGTCCACTAGAATGGCTATAATCAAAAAGATAATAAAACATTTTGATGAAAATGTGGAGAAATTGGAAGCCTCATACACTATTGTTGGTAATGTAGAATGATGCCGCCTCATTGGCAAACAGTCTGACAGTTTCTCAAAAGGTTAAACATAGAATTATCATACAACCCAGGAATTCCACTCTTAGTTATATACTCAAGAGAAATGAAAACATATATCAACACAAAAACTTGTACACGCATGCTCGTAGCAGCATTATTCACAATAGCCTAAAAGGGGAAATAACCCAGATGTCCACTGCCTGATGAATACATAAATAAAATGTGATCAATACTACTTGTCAATAAAAAAGAATAAAGTACTGATACATGCTGCTATATGGATGAACTTTGAAAACATTATGCTAAGTGAAAGAAGCCAGTCATGAAAGACCATATATTGTATGATTTCATTTATATAAAATGTCCAAAAGAGGCAAGTCCATACAGAGATAAAGTCGATTAGTGGTTGCCTAGGGCTAGGAGGATGGGGGGTGGGGTTAGGGAGTGACAGCTAAGGGGTACAGGGTTTTTTTCTGGGGTGATGAAAATGTTCTAAAATTGATTGTGATGTTGCACAACTGTGAATATACTAGAAGTCATTGAACCATACACTTTAAATGGGTGAATTGTATGCTATATGAATTAAAGCTATTTAAAAAAATATGCAGGCAATTTCCTAGGCACTCAATACTTAACAAATGTAAAATGCTCATGGTATGAGCTTGATAAATACAATGCAAACACATAATGCCTCATTTACTTTGAATAAAGGGGAAAATAACTTTTAAAAGGAATACAAATGCATGTGAAATATAAAAGCCTAAATTAATGTGCTAATTAGGAATAAAATAACCATAACTGAGGTATATCACCATGCAGTATTGTACTGGGATATCATTAAACTGTACTTGAGTGTATAGTAAGGCAAAACCTTCAGTGGCAATAATCTTTGGTAATACACCATTGAGTCATAGCGTTGTTTAAAAAGAAAGTGAAGGCCATTATAAACTACACCTGAGAATCAAAGACAAAGAGATAAAATGACAATTTATTGCAGGAGAAGAAACCTAAAGAGGAAACTGTGCCTCTATTTCTTTACTATCTCACCTGTCATATTCTAAATTCATGTGACCTGCACGCTTTCCCCTCTCCCCCCACCATAGTCACCACTGATACAAGAAAACAGAAGTCTTGATTTTCCCTATTCTGGAATTAAAAAAAAAAAAATCACATACTTCCCTAATCCTTGACCTTTCCTATTCTCCAGTTAGCCCCAGGAGGCTATCATTTGACAGAGTGAGAGTTAACAGAATCTCAGAATTATTGATGGGCATGGGTTCCTTAGAAGTCACCATCCATATTCTGCTCAAGTAACCCATGAACAGTCTGGGGACAGATGCTGACAGCTACCAGAGCTTTCAGTGACCCAAGATCTTAGCATTCTCGACTAGGCTTAACATTATGGATGGAGCAAGGTATCCTGGGGAGCACATTAACCCAAGCAAAGGCAGTTCCGCAGAATGTTTCAAGCTGCAATCATACATCTGGTCCACATAGCTCTAGGGGAAAGAGCTGATGTTGTCCTGACTCCAGTAAGGGCCAAAATTCTGGATAGAGAACATGTGTGAGCGCAAGAAAAGTTTACTTAAAAATGATAGGAGAAGCCAGGCATGGTGGTACTCGCCTGTAGTTCCAGCTACTTGGGAGGCTGAGGTAGGAGGATCCCTTGAGCCTAGGAATTTGGTTCCAGCCTAGGCAATATAGCAAGACCCCTGTCTCTTTAAAAAAAAAAAAAGGATAGGAGAAAGAACAGGGAAATCACTGTGTGGAGGACACTCAAGAACATCAACAAAAAAATGGAGTTGAGGTTAGAGATAAGAAAGGAAGAGAGGCAGAGAGGAAGGGAATTAAGGGAAAAGAGCACAATGGAGTCTGTGAGTACATGTAAAAATCTGCCAGAAAGAGAAATGTTAACCTTAAGCACAAAGAGAAAAATACCCCTTTCTGGTAGATCCCTTTCATAAAATGAAATGGTGGCAAGAGAAATCAGAATTTAATAAAGAATAGTCTATGTTAAGGAAAAAATGAGATGGTTGGCAGAGGACAGAGACAGCACTTCAAAGCACTAAAGAGCTAATGAGTGGGCATAAAATTATGCACAAGGATATGACAAGGGGATTGGACTTGTACACCCAGAAGAAAGCCATGACAAGGACTGATAGGTGGCAGCGGGAACAGAAGGAGGACAGAAGTGAAGAACGGTAAAAACTGAGGCCCAAATAGACTGCATGATGAATTTGGCTAGGGCAGTCCAGGAAAAAAAAAGTAAAATCAGATTCAATGACAGAGTATGAGGGAGAGAAGCAGCTACGATCCACCCTCAAATAGAAGCAGATTTAAATGAAATTCCAAAGCATTTGCTGAAAGGCTTACATGATTTTGGAGAAATGTAAAGCATAAATATTTAGTTGGGAAGAGCAGGAACTTGAAAATAGAATGCAAGTTCTAAGCCTGAAAAACAAAAAAGAAATTGGTTCACAATTCACAAATAAGTTGCATTGCTTCTTTTCATTCACTGATTATTTTCTTTGTTTTGCTTTGTAACTGAGAAATACTTTTCCACATCAACAACGTGATAACTGGTGGCTAAGTTCCAAAAGGACCCGCCAAAATCTGTTGAACTATTAAAACTCTACCTTCACGATAATTTTTTTTAGGCTAGTCAAGTGAAGCAGTGGGAGAGGGAAGGAACAAGGAAATCTGTAACTGGTTGTGATCAATTAGTTGTAAACACCGTTGCACTTGGACCAGCCTTTGCAATAATTCTACTATTAATAGTATCAGCCTGAGTTCTGAGTCTTGAGAGTGAGAAGTGACAAAGTGCAACAGAGAAGAGGAAGAAAAATGGGGGAAGGAAGGGATAAGGGATGAGAGGAAGAGGACAAGGAAGGAAAAGAAAGATGAAAGAAGGTTTCCTCTTCCTGTCTTGGGCACAGGTTTCAAAACCCTGCCTCCAGTCCTGATGTCTCTGCCAGGTGTTAGGATGCTATCTAACTCACAGTCAACTCCCAGTCATCCATGACTGATGTCCTTTAACCTTCCTGGGGAGAGATGTTTGGAGTTTTAAAAAATGTAAAGGAAGATATCTGGTATCGAAGATGTTCTAAGACAGTTGGCCTAACCATTCGTACTTCTCACAGCTTTATCCCTTCCTTTGTTCCTCTAAAGTTGCAGTCCCCAACACCCCGAGACAGGGACCAGTGCCGTTCTGTGCCCTGTTAGGAATTGGGCTACACAGCAGGACAACAGGAGGTGAGCAGCAGGCAGGCAAGCAAAGATTCATCTGTATTTACAGCCACTGCCCAGCCCTCCCATCACCGCATAAGCTCCGCCTCCTGTCAGATCAGCAGCAGCATTAGATTCTCAAAGGAGTGAGAACCCTACTGTAAACTGCGCATGTGAGGGCTCTAGGTTGCTCACTGCTTATGAGAATCTAATGCCTCATGATCTGAGGTGGAGCTGAGGTGGTGATGCTAGTGTAGGGGCTGAAAATACGGATTCTCATTAGCAAAGAGGTTTGCACAATAAATGTAATGCACTTGAATCACCCCGAAACCATCCCCCCTTCCCTCACCCCGGTCTGTGGAAAAATTATCTTCCATGAAACCTGTCCCTGGTGCCAAAAGGATCCAGTGTTTTGACTTGGAACTTTGATGGGTGTGGGTGTATAGAGGCAGGGTAGTTGTTTGTAAATTGGATGTTTATGAGATGGGAAGTAGCTACACAGAAAAAATGATTTCTTAGGTGATTGAAAAGATAGAAAAATAGTGATCAGGATTAAATATGACATTTGCATAAGCATGAAAACAAGGTTAGTCAAGCTATGAAGAAAGGTAAGAATTACTCTTAAAACAGAGAAAGAAAATAAAAAGGGTCCAGGTGCGGTGGAAGTCCAAGGTGGGAGGATCACTTGAGCTCAGGAGTTCCAGATCAGCCTGAACAAGAGCGAGACCCCATCTCTACCAAAAATAGAAAAAATTAGCCAGGCATGGTGGTACAAACCCATAGTCCCAGCTACTTGGAAGGCTGAGGCAGGAGGATCTCTTGGACTCAGGAGTTTGAGTTTGCAGTGAGCTACACTCTAGCTGGGACAATGCAGCGAGACCCTGTCTCAACAAAAAAGAAAATGAAAAGAGTGTACAAAGCTCCCACTGATTAGACAGTCTGAAGGACAGTTGTTAGTATCTAAAATAAAAAAATAAAAGAGGGCCGAGACAGGAGAAAACCTTCAAAAGGACACAAAAAGGACACAAAAATTGTTTAAATTGTAAAGGTACGTATTATATTTGCAAGATGCATAAATTAAATCTGTGAGAGGATTAGAAGAGGAGATATTCTTAAATGTAATTTCCCAATAAAGGGTCTTCTTAGTGTTGATATTTCAGGAGGAAAAAATCTCCAAAGAACAATGAATTATCATATGGTGTGTTTTTACTAAAAGTTGATTTTTTTTCTTTTCAATGTACTGCCTCCACCAGGGACATTATGCTTCTAAACTACACAAGTAAAGAAAGTGGCTACAAATTAAAAATTTGTGATGGTGCTTATTTTTAGCTATCCTGAAGTATTTTTATTCACCTTATTTCCTAAGAAGCTCAGCAATTTTCTGATTTATCATCAGCAATGTTTAATTGAATACTCTTTCACATGTAATTGTTAGATGCCTGTACTTGTAGAAAATAGAGCTGAGAATATAAACAAACCCAGGTCCAAGCTCCAGCTCTGTCACTTATAAATAACTTTAAGCAAAGTCATTGAACCTCAGTTCCTTCATCTCTTTATTAAATGAAAGCCTTGAATGAAAAGAAATTACATGATCTCTTAAATCCCTTGTAGGTATGGTTATTATTCTCTAAAAGATAATCTTTTACTTAATCTGTATAAGTCATTCTTGTAATCTTGTCTTCAGAATGATTTTATAGTGTGCCATTTTTCACTAAAATTTATTGACAGCCTAAAATAATCCAAAATTTACAGATATATAGAGGAAAAAGAATAAATAGATTATGGCTTTAAAGGCAGTATTTCTACCATTATATGGAGAAAATATTTGGAATTCATTTAAAATTTTTAAACACAGAAATTACATAAATAGCATGCATTTATTGTATTAATAATTAACATATAAGTGTATGCTAACACATTAATAATATATGAATAAATTAATATTGCAAATAACCAATTAGTATTAATCATAGCTACCAATACTAACCAATTGTATTTTCATCTCTAAGGAGATGAAAGGCAGGAGGGAAACTCCTTGGGTACATAAATATGTCAAATGTGATGTAATCTTCACAGTGGCACCATGAGATTTTTAGGATTATTATCCTTCTTTTACAGATAAAATTCTGAGGCTTAGGCAGGCACGGTAGATCACACCTGTAATCCTATTACTTTGGGAAACTGAGATGGGAGGATCCCTTGAGGCCAGGAGTTCAAAACCAGCCTGGGGAACATAGCGAGACCCTGTCTCTACAAAAAAAAAATTAGCCAGTCATGGTAGCACACCCTTGTCATCCTAGCTACTAGGGAGACTGAGGCCAGGGGATTGCTTGAACCCAGGAGTTTGAAGTTGCAGTGAGCTGTGATTGTCCCACTGTTCTCCAGCCTGGGCAACAGAGCAAAACCCTGTCTCTAAAAACAAAATAAAAAACCCTGAGGCTTGGAGATATTAAGTAACTCATCCAAGATCACACAAATCGTAAGTTGTAGAGCCCAGGGCCTTTTAATGCCAAAAATGGCATATAATTATATACATTATTTTTTGATTTGCTTTTTTAATTTAACATGTCCTGACTATGGCTCTCTGTTTATGTACTTCAATAGCTTCATTTCCAAGGACTCCATGGTATTCCTATATATATGAATGCACTATAACTTATTTATACATTCCCCCATTGTTGGGTGTTTAGGTTGTTACCAATTTTTTACTCCTTTTACACAAATCTTTCTAAATTTAATATTTACATATTTCCTCAGAATAAATTCTTAGATATATAAAAACCATGGGTATTTTTAAAAGCTTTTTTATTACCAACTAAGTAGTTCATGTTATTCTTTTAAATATAGTCTTTAGTCCTTTGAAGTTATCCAAATGATTATTAATTAAATTTTTTGTTGCTGGTTGTTAATAGTTCTTTTTGTGATTCTTGGCCTGCCACTTAAAAGTGAAATTCAAGTAGATGAAGAGATATTTCAGTAGTTCCCAATAAAAGGATAAAAAAGATAAAAGGATAGGAAGAGAAAATTTTTTGTTTTTTCCATCCTTTGTGAAAAATTACAGAAACTGACAGAGTAGGGGCCAGGAAAGAAATTAATTCCCTCCATGTGTGCAGTACTGGGACTGAACAATACAGAAGAAAACTGAAATATTAAGCCCAAGTATTTTGATACCAAACATTCTCTTTTTCAAAAAAAAATTATTATAGTCTTTCTTGGAGAAATAAGCCCAATAAAAAAGAATAAAAATTTTAAAAACTTTCATTGTATACATTTAAGGTGTACAATATAATGTTTTCATATACATACAGATGGTACAGTGGTTACTACAGTCAAGCAAATAAACATATCCATAATCTCACATAGCTACCCTTTTTTTTTGTGGCAAGACAAACAAATTTGTATCTGGATAAATCTAGCTATTTGATAAAATACTTTTTAAAATCCTGGATAGTCAGAATAGAAGTTACTTGTGGAGGCATGTGGGTTGGGATTTGACTGAGGAGGCAGGAGGGGAGCTCCTTGGGTGCTAGAAATATTGTATATTAAATCTAGATGGTAGTTACATATGTCAAAATTCATCTAGTTGTACACTTAAGATAGGTGTACTTCACAGTGTATACGTTATACCTCCAAAAAAACAAACAATCTCAGACAGTTGGCATCATGCAAACCAGACGTCTAGGATTGATCAGACCTCCATTTTTCTCTCAGATATTTTCATATGCTTTACTATCATTTAAACATTACATATTTAAGCTATAAGCACATAAACACAATAAATCAAACTCTAGCAAACTGACAGAGTATATTCTTTTTGTAAATATTTGTTTCGATGAATCCTCATTTCTTATTTAACCATTTCCTAAGAGTTGGACATTTAAGTAGCCTATAATGTTTTTGCTATTATCACCCTTCATAGGTAAATTGTTGTATGTATCTTTAATTATTAACTGAAGATAGATTCCTGGGAAGCTGCCTTCCAGTGATCTGAAGAGAAGGAGATGACATGCAAACTTCATGCCAACATTTATCTTGTTCTAGAAGTTAAATGGAGCACAACGTGTCTCAAAAGAATAAGACTTTGATCAAGCACTGTTTAGAACACTTGGACCATCTTAGAATAAAAGACTCTGAATGTGGTATAAGATCATCTTTTTTTTAAAAAAAAAATTATTCTTTGTAGGAGCCCAAAAGCTAATAGTGAACATCTAGATAGTCTGCTTTTCCTAGGCATACCCAGGTCAAATTTCCCTCTCTAGAAACTCAATCTCAGTCTTTAAATTTTAAAGGATAAAACATAAGATTTGGAGACTTTTTCAAAATTTTAGATACTTTAGAAAATGTTGACCTAACTCCTGATAAAAATTCATCTCTCACTATCAGCTATGTTATGATATATAAATTGAGATCCAAGCTCTTTTTGATTCAGACTGTATTGTACAGGCAATATTTTTATACTGCTGAATAATTACTTGGATGCAGTTGTGTTTACTTTAACATTAGATAGACCTGCTTTCTTTCTGCCCTTCAAACACCCTTTCCTTTGTTTTCTAGAACGTATATTTTGGTTGGCAGCCACAAGTAAAACCTCAGCCTCTCTAAGTACAATGATGTAGACATTTGTTGGTGAACACAATATTGTAAGATATCTATATTTTTGGTCAGAATCCAGTTCATCTGTTACAACTTAGTAATGTTCTAAGCTTTCACTTCCATCTCTTGGACCCTAAAATGACTTCATGTCTTGGCTGAGCTTCAGAGTTTCAATGTCCACAAGCAGATCCAGGCTTTCTTATTCATCCTACCATGCTGGACTGTCAACAGCAGTTTCTGGGGCCTGAAAAACATCCAAACTGGCAAACTTCAGAAGAGCAGACACTTCTTTTTTTTCAGGATATTTTGCTTCATTGTGACAAAAGGCCAACCTGTTCCTGTGTTTAAAATATTCAGTGGAGTTATTTTAGCTTCTGAAATTTACCATTCCGAATAAGGATTTATATTGAGAAAAAGGCAAAAAAAAAAAAAGAATCTGATCAATTCTCCTTAGTTTAGTAATTGTAGGTGCTCTGAAGTCTACAACATTGTTCTGGGTTCTTATAATCCTCACATATAAAAATGCTTAGGATGCCAGTAGTCAGGCTTAGACCTGTCTCCTCCCCACAATCAGCCTGGCAGGAGTGGATTCTTCTCTGCAGAAACCAAACAGACCCAGAAAAAAAAAGACCTAAAATACAGCATTTATAGGTCCACCCAGTGACAAAACCAGCTTGAAGTCTCATCACCCTGTGATGAAGCTCTCCAGGCACCAATCTTCTCTGGAACCTGGATTTCCAATTAGCTTGTCATTGCCACGTCCTTTAATATGAACAGACAGCCAAGGAACTAGAGACATTTGAGAAAAGCCTTAAACATGAAAGACAGAAACCAAAGAGAACAATGAAGGTGGGGTGCAGGGATAGGAATTAGATAAGGAGACAGAAAGAAATAGATTTAGAGGGTAGAAGGAAAACTCAACAATGACTATGAACAGCCTTAGAGAAAGGAACCAATGTGATACATACACAAAATAAGAATAGGATGCCTTACAAATGGGACAATCAGGGAACGAGAAGTGCTTCTTGGAAATTAAAAATTGGGAAGCAAATTCAATAAAAGGGTTTGAAGACAGAGTTGAAGAAATCTTCCAGAAAGTAAGAGAAAAAGACAAAGAGATGGAAATTACAAGAGAAAAGATAAGAAAATAAGAGGATCAGTTCAGAAGTTTCAGCATATGAATAATAGAAACTCCAGAAAATGAAGTGGAAGGAATTATAAAAAGAAAAAAAAAACCATTCCATAGCAAGATATATCATCATGAAATTTCAGGAGACAAGATGTAGGGAGAATATCCTAAAAGCTTACAGGGAGGAAAAACAGATTCCATATAATGGATTGAAAATCCCAATGGCATTAGACTTCCCAATAGTGAAATTGGAAGCTTAAAGCAAATGAATCAACACCATCAATATCCTGAAAGGAAATTCTTTTCAACCTCAAATTTTGTTCCCAAGAAAACTACCACTCAAATGTGAAGATAGAATAAAGACATTTTAACCATTCAAGATTTTAAATTGTATATTAATATTTCCTACTGGAAGATATATTGCCCAAGACAAGGGGAAAAACTAAGAAAGAGGAGGAATTTGGGCTGCCAGAAACATGGGATCTAACCCAGAAGAGTGGCAAAGGTAAGTGCTGGAATGACAGTGAACAAAAAACTCAGGAAGGAAATGATGCCACAAGCTGAGAGGGCTCCTAGTACAGACTGGAGGGTTTCAGGAAAATATGAAACTGACATGTGCCTGGTATATATATTGATAGGCATGTGGCAGCAATGTTGGAGTATTTGGAAGACTAGCTAAGTGGAGAAAGGCAAATAAAAAGTAAAGCTTATAACCACAACAAGATACCAATTCACATTCCTTGGGATGGCCACTATCAAAAAATGGAAAACAGGAATTGGCAAGAATGTGAGGAAATTGGAGCCTGTGTGTGTTGCTGGTAGGAATGTAAAATGGTACAGTCACTGTGAAGAGCATTTTGGCAGTTTCTCAAAAAGCTGGACATAGAATTACCAGATAATTCAGCAATTCCACTTTTAGGTATATACCAAAAGAATTGAAAGGTGTGGATGTCTTTCACGGGCCTGACTTGAGGAGGACCAGTGTCCTGGACTCAGATTGTCTCCCATGCTTGGACTTGGAACTACACCACCAGCTTTCCTGGGTCTCCAGCTTATAGACAGCAGATTGTGGGACTTATCACCCATGAGCTAATTCCTATAATAAATCAATCTCTCTCTGTCTCTCTGTCTCTCTGTCTCTGTCTCTCTCTCTCTCTCTCTCTCTCTCTCTCACACACACACACACACACACACACACATATATAAAAATATAGACTAATAAATACACCACCTCTTGAAATAAGAACCCTCAAATTTACTCGTGCATATCCAAATCAATGCCCTGGAATCAGGAAGCCGGACTTCAGTTGCAACCGGCTCGTTATTTAGTACTGTCATATTGCCCGTATTCACAACCCCAGGTTATCCATACTGTAAGCTTAGGAGCCATTCTTCTGCCCTATAATATAAAACTTGAGTAAGAGATCAAGTCACTCAATTTATCTCCCCCAGAGAGCTGGGAAATGTAATTTTATGTCCAGAGCAGAGAGGATTCAAAAGTTTACCAAAGTCCTGGGAACTTAAATTGTAGGCAGGGATAATATTGCTGTTCATCACTGTCTACTTATTTTCTATCTAAAGAGTTTTATCTTCCTAGTAGAGGGGGTTGGTTTAATAGAGTGTCAGGGGAAATGTCTAGTGAATGTATTGATTGACCGTATGATGATAAATGTGGGCAACTTATCTCCTAATCTTCCTCCAGGTTTGCCTCGCTGAGGATGAATAAAATTATTTTTAATATAACCAACAAAGTCTTTTTTCTTTGCCTCAGGATTTTAGTACTATACATGTGCCTAGATGACTTTTTTTTCCCCAGAAAGCGTGAGAATTTGTAGATTGGCACGAAGTAGAAGGTATTTCCATATACTGTACTTTATGCCTGAATGTAGAGTTTTATCATTTCAGCTAGGAAAAATTAAGTTATACCAGGATAGTACATAAGGAAGGAAACAAAGAAATACGTACACTGTTCACATATTAAACACATCCACATTTGACCAGAGAAGAAGATGGTCATAATATCTCAAGGGGAAAAAGCGAGAACTTTTCCGAGGGTAAGAAAAAATTTCTCAGGCAATCCACACATTATGTGCAAAATAGAAGCAACTTGAAGAGGTAGGAGGAATGAGACTGTTTAATGAAGTAAATTAATTTTATGCCAGAATTCATTCTCCATGTGAAATATTTCTGAAAAACATTGCACAGAACACAGCACTCTTGGTATTGTACAGCTCCTCCCTTTTGCTTGCTTGAGACAAATGCAATGCTGAAAAGGTTTTTACTCTGATGCTCTAACAAGAAGTATACTTCTGTCACATCCAGAGTGACTGATAATGCTCAGGCCTATCCATTACTTCATTCAAATAATAGGGTTTACTTGCTTTTAAGGTCACTTGAGCTATAATGTTGTTATTGTCCTTTCTTCTGCTCCGTAGTCTCATTTTCACAGAGGACTGGTAGAGAAAGAGACGGATATTGGGCAGCCCTCATTCACGGCAAAATTGTCACTGTCACCCCTTTCCCTGAAGTCCTGAGTCTCCTTGCTACCAACAGACATGCATGCGACAGGGGGTTTAGCTTGGGTTTCAGTATGGATTCAACACCACCACCACAACAGAAATCTATTCCTGGATATTTTTTCTTCAAGTTAGAAATCAGAGTAGAAATACTTAAGGAACATTTTCATCTCCAGAATGCTTGAGGTGCTTAAAATTAAAAAAAAAAAAAAACATAGAATATATTAAGCAGAGTGGTAGGAAAAGGCTTTTAGGCCAGAGTTCAACTAATTTTCTGATGGTTTCAAGTTCCATTAAATAGTAAAACACATCTCAAAAACTGTAATAGAAAACATGCATTCAAATTTGAAAATGAAGAATCATTTCTTTGTAGTTGATAGAGGTTAATCTGTATTTCTGTCCTTCCTGTCACTTTTACGTAAGAGAATACATGACCTCAAATTACATAAGAAGATACATGGCCTCAAATTTGCTTTCTGGCTTTGATAATTTCCTATTACAGATTTGTCTTTAGTTAATTTCCAAAACAAAATCTTACATGCTTCAGGTTTTGAAGCCATGTACATTTCTGCTCTGTTATCTCATTTTCACAGAGGATTGGTAGAAAAAGGGACAGATATTGGGAAGCATTCATTCATAAAAAAACAACCACCTTTTTGTTAAACTGAAATAGGTCAGGAAATTCGAGATTGATTATTGTTGTTGTCATTGTTTTGTTGAAATAACTATCAATTAGGAAGCTTAAAATCGTTAACAGAACACAGGACTCCTGGGTTCTAAGTCCAGCTTCATCACTATGAAGCTATGTGGCACTGGGCAAGGCACCATATCTCCTGGGCCTCTGTTTACTTTTTTGGAAATAGACTGCAGCATCTCTAAGATCTATTCAATTAAATAAATACATATACCCCGAAACAAGTCTACAGAGCAATGTCCTGCTGGCCCTGCCTCGCTTTGCCACACATTAAGAGTCCTGCAAAGTTTCTTGTATGTCTGAAGCAAAGCATGTTGGTTTAATGTATTTAACTCTGGGACTTCTTTTCCTAAGAAATGCAAAGCTTTGACTTAATAGGTTTTCCCAAGCTTTTTATTTTGTTACATTTCAAACCTTCAGAAAAGTTGCAGGTACAATACAATGAAAAGCCTTATACCCTTCACTTAGATTTACTAGTTATTAACATTTTGGCCACATTTACTTTCTATTTCTCTTTCTCTACTACCTTCCTTGAGATATAAGCATTGCTGAACCATTTTAGAATTTATTGCAGACACCATGACACTTCATCCCTAAATGCTATAGCATATATCTCCTAAGAAAAGGAACATTCTCTTATATAACCACAATACAACTACTTGAAAAATTTAACAGTGATTCAATACTATTATCTAAAATACACTTTATATTTAAATTTCCCCAATTGTCCTAATAATGTCCTATGTAGCCTTTTTTTGTGTGTGTGTATTTCAAGACCCAATGAAGGATTATTTGTTGCATTCAATTTTCCTGTCTCTTTCCCCTCCCTTGAGCTGTAATTTCCTTGCTTTTTGTTTGCTTGCTTTTTATGATATTGACATTGTTGAAGAATTCAGGCCAGTTGTTTTGTAGAATGTCCTTCAATCTGGATTTGTCTGGCTGTGTCCTAATGATTAGATTCAGGTTAAATATTTTTGGAAGGAATATTACATAGGTATTGCGTTGTTCTCAGTGTATCACATCCAGAGATATGTGATGTTGCAATTAGTGATAGTAGTTTTGATCACTTGGTTAAGGCAGTATTTGCCAAGTATCTGCTAAGTTAAAGTACCATGTCCCCTTGTAATTAATAAGTGATCTTGAGAGTGACACTTTGAGACTTTGTTAATATCCTATTTCTCAAAGATTTTGGCATTCATCATCAATGGCCATTGTAAGGTTACTATGTTTTGATTGCCCTCTACAAGGGTGAATTGGAATGACCAACTGATGTCTGGCAGAATGGAAGGAAGAATTGGTCAGTGTGAACTTGACCACAGACAAATCCTGGACTCTGGGTGTGTGTGTGTGTGTGTGTGTGTGTGTGTGTGTGTGTGTGTGTGTTTGAGAGAGAGAGAGAGAAAGAGAGAGAGAGAGAGAGAGAGAGAGAGAGAGAGAGAGATGGAGGTGCTGAAATAAAATGAGAAGGTAAGGTGACATGCTGTTAGCATTTTAAGACGTAAGTGGAGGGTTTTGGGATGCCTAATGTGTAGAATCAAGAAAAGTAAATTTTCGTTGGGTGTTGAATATAACAAACACACTATAGTATTTCTGTCTTTGCAATTTCTCCATAGAGTGAGATAGGGTCTAGTACTTGAAAATAATGGGTGCATACAATACAAATAAGGCATTCCTGCATAAATTATAAACAAAATAAAACTTTAAAATATTTTTAAGTGGTTATAGCTTCCCTTCTTTATTTTTCCCTCCATCATTATATTTTTGGTTATAATTTCACTATATTTCTGTTAGATAAAATTCAAGTATTATTAACAGGAAATGCAATTAGTAATCAACAATGTGGGAGAAGAAAAAATTTGTAATAGGATTTACAGATAGTAATGATTCCATGTGATAAGTGAGAATAAGAAATAATCTGAGCATGCCTCTGCTTTTATCTTGAAGAATTATTCCACAATATGTCTACATTTGTTTTCTTTGTGTTTCTCTGATTTATCAAAGTTAATTTTCAACAAAAGCAGAATTCTATACCAATGTGGGGCTATTTATTAAATGATAGAACAAATCAAATGTTGCAATAAAGAGAAAACATTCTTCAGAGAAGAGCAAAAATAAATAATAATAGCAATAATCATGATGATGATAAAGAATGTTAATGAGCATTCTTTGATAAAAGATCCTGGAAAGCAAAGGTATTCTAATAATAGTATAGTAATTGGAACGGAGAAGGTGAATTCTCCAAGAGATTACATGTTAAGTGGCAAGAACAATCTTGCATAGGAAACAAGGAAATAAGATCATAAAACAATAGATTTCGTGTAATCAAGCAATAGAAATAAAGAAGTCTTACCAAAGACTTTTTTTGTATTGCAGAATTATACTAATATATGTCTTCTTTCATTATCTTCATGTTTCTCTAACGTATCAGACAATTTGAACCCAAAGCAGGGAGAACAATGTTTTACTATGATGTCAATGTTTTAGAAAAAGGAGCCAGGAGTGTGAAAAGTAAGCTTTTGGCAAATACAATGATGTCATTGTTGCTGCTGTTGTGCTTCTAGGATAACTGTATGATTGTTAATTATGAAAATAGAAATAGTAGTGGATACAATTTTTCTTAGAGCAGGAATGCTTGCCATTAAAACATGCATAATGGAGATTACAAGAACAATCAACAAAGTGCAGGGTATTATAAAGACTGACTTTTAAGCTGCAATATAGCTAGAATACACTGTTAAGAACCTAGAATTGTCTCATGAATGAATAATGAAATAGCCATGTTTTATTAGCTTTATTTAAAACTATCTACAAGTTGAAGAACATTTTCAAGCCCTTTTTAAAAACACTTTTGCAATTTGCTGGAGCAATGGTCTCTTTTATTTTTTTTCTTTGAGCTACAGTGGCTAATCTGATTTTGGTGTTTCAGTAATTACGTCAATTAATATGTGCTGAGAGAAATTTCATTTGTTGAAATGGATACCAGGTGAATACGTAATTAGTAGAGAGTTGTCTCTTTAAGACCTTGTGTGAAATTTTCCAAGATTAGTTACAATATGGAAGGGTAAAGTTAGAGTAGAGATAGCTAGTTTCTTATCTATTATACTTCTACTTAACTATCTCATGAAACTTCCTGGTAAGATGAGCCCGTTCTAGAAACTGGGCAATATATTTTTTTTTTTTTCGAGACAGAGTTTCACTCTACTGCCCTGAGTGCCATGGCATCAGCCTAGCTCACAGCAACCTCATACTCCTGGGCTCAAGTGATCCTCCTGCCTCAGCCTCCCGAGTAGCTGGGACTACAGGCATGCGCCACCATGCCCGACTAATTTTTCCTATATATTTTTAGTTGTCCATCTAATTTCTTTCTATTTTTGGTAGAGACGGGGGGTCTCACTCTTGCTCAGGCTGGTCTCGAACTCCTGAGCGCAAAGAATCTGCCTGCCTCGGCCTCCCAGAGTGCTAGGATTACAGGCGTGAGCCACCGCGCCCGGCCTGGGCAATATTTTTAACTTGGATAGCTCAAACAACAAAGTGTTTGTTTGTTCTGAAAGTAAAAAAAAATTTCATCACAGATGAAGATATTGTTTCCATTTTTTAGGATTTTTCAAAAGAATAATGGCACTTGGAGAGAAATAAGATCACTGGATATTAATAATTTCATAGAGAAACAGCTACTCTGTTCCAAAATTGACAGAGGCAGTAAGTAACTCAGAAATACTACCAATTCATTCAAGGATAGATGCTTGATAGGAAGTCTTCTTCTGTACTGTAAGACATAACAGCCTGAGTCTAAAATATCTAAACTCAAATATGTAAAGGTAAGTCATTAAAACAGTTAACGTTTATTGAGCATCTGCCATTGTCTGCCCAGTCCCTATCCTCTAGAATTTACCAAGTGATAGTGAGAAATCACAGGATGTATATACAATAACAAAATAATATTAAATAGAATAGTGTGATAACTCTTACAACAGCAGTGTAAGAAAGGGGAGGATGTCTCCTTGTGCACATGTATTATTTATAATATCAAAAAAATAAGCGACTTAAATGTCTATCCGCAAGATATAAATAAATATGTTGTGGAATAGTCAAGTGATGGAATACTAGGTAACAATGAAAATGAATGCACAGGAACTATATGTATCAACATCAACAACTCTCACAAATAAAACACTGAATGTAAAAACGTTTTAGAAGAATACATATAGATTTACATCATTTATACAGATTTAAAAACATGCAAAAGAATACTACATATTGTTTAGAGATACTTCCATATGTTGTAAAAATATAGAGAAATGCATAGATTGATAAGCATGGAATTCAGGATAATGATCCCCTGGGGGCTGGAGGAGAGAGTAGAGGAGGGCTGGGGTGTGGAAAGAGAAGACAAGATCCCAGAGGAGGTACATAGGAGGGTTCAATTATTTTGGAAATGTTTTATTTCTTAAGCTACTTGGAGAGTACATGATTGTTCATTATGTTATTTTGAAACATTTAATAACACATTAAAATATACATAAATTAAAGTGCCACATAAGTACTAATTAATTAATTCTGAATGGAAATCGTAACCAGAGTAAATTTTCTGGATGAGTTGGCCTTAGTGTTTAAATTGGTCTTGATGAATGAGTGGAAATTCGGTAAGTCTGGATGACAGGAAAGGAGATTCTGGGATGATAGACCAGCATGGGCAAGGGCATGGAGGTGTTCTGGGAAAGAGCTAGCTTAGGATGCATAGAAATATAGTTAATACATGCTGGGCCGGTCGCAGTGGCTCACACCTGTAATCCCAGCACTTTGGGAGGCCAAGGTGGGAGGATTGCTTGAGGCCAGGAGTTCTAGACTAGCTTACGCAACACAGGGAGATCCTAGCTCTACAAAAATTTTTTTTTAAGAAATTAGCTGGGTGTGGTGGTGTGTGCCTATATTACCAGCTACTTGGTTGCTTGAGGCAGGGGCATAGCTTGAAGGCAGAAGTTTGGGGTTACGGTGAGCTATGATTATGCCACTGCTCTCTAGTCTGGGGGACAGAGAGGGACCTTATTTCTAAAAAAAAAAAAAAAAAAAATTATATATGCTGCAATAAAAGAGGTTGATAAGGTTACTGGGACAAGAATGAGAAAAGCCTTCCTGAAGGATGGACATATTTGAAACTCGGACTTGGTGGGGGGGTAAGGGCAACATACGTAACCTAAACATCTGTAGCCCCATAATATGCTGAAATAAAAAAAAAATGAGAAAAGCCTTGAATACAGCAGAAATATAAAATAATTACTGTACTAGGTTTTGTGAGTAGGAGCTTGCAATTAGATCTGGGCTATAATTCATTATATATATGTTTTATGTAATCCCAAAGGGTTGATAATTTCTTCAACCAGGATGTTATCTTGTAGGAATCTGATCATTTTAGATCTATACTGCTCTTCGAATAAAAAGTAAAAATAAAAATCACTACTCATCACAAATCATCTACCAAATCCATTAGGAAAACTGATTCTCAGGCTCATGATCAGTAATAAATACTGGGATCTCTCACTGGTAGCTTCAAAGAGTCATTTAAAGTCTTTTCTTATAACTCTCCAGCAGTTTCCCCACCTAAATATGTCAAGTGAAACTTCAAATAGAAAACTGCCCTGAGAAGGGATATTAATACTGGTGTTTCTTTAAATCTAAATCTTATTAAATTTGCTAGAACCATTTTTTAACGTGAGCATTATTTGGTCACCAGCAGGTATTCATCAGCTTCATATGGCAAGGTCTGAAGAATATGGGTTGATCAACGTGTCATTCATCAGAGACACCTGCAGAGATGGCGAAAGTTTATCATACAATATTATGGAAGGAGACACAACATTTAGTAAATTGAACCACACATCTCCTCCCCCCTGTTTTTTAAATATTAAAACTGCAGTTTGAAAAACTACTTTCAATGTGAAAAAAAATTAAAACAGCAGGTGATAATTAGGCCAAAGTTACAACAATGTTATTGCTACCCGTCAGTTAATGGAAGTTATCACTTCTTCCCAGAAATAGTTGTTAAAAACAACTCATGGGGGTTAAAGAAGGGATGTTGGATGTGTTAGTCTCCTTACTTGCTCATTTGGCAATGGCTTAGAAACAGCTCCATTAACTACCTCAGTTCTATCCTCATCTCAGCACAGACACACACACAAAATAACTGAAAGTTATAAATGACCAAAACATAAACCTTAGCTGTCTTGAGTTAAAAATCAATTTTCCTAATTAATTAAATTCAGCTATTATATACCAGTATGTGATATCATGAATGATGTGCTAATAATTGCTATATTGGCAGAATGTAAAGTACAATACAGAAGGATATAAAAATTTAGTAATTTAGAAACTCTGGTACCAAAAATAGATTTTACTAGTGTAAGGCTCAGAGTTCAGTTCAGTCATTGAGCTGTAATAGTAGTCTCTGACTAGTCAAGGTTGAATGTTCAAGTATTTGAATGTTTGAGTGTTAATCATCAGTTCAAATAAAAGATAGCACAACTGGAGAGGCTCTCCTGGGTTAAGTATTTATATTTATTCCTGAACACAGATGTAAGTTTTTCCTTTTGTGTATTCCAGAACCACTTGAGTGTTTTCCCTACTAAACAACCAACCTTTTTTGGAATTACTTCTTTAGATTTACTCTTTATCAACTCTAATCTTTTGGGCAAAGAATTCACCTAAGCTTTTGCTGATATGAATGATGAGTTCATTCATACTATCAATTTCAGGTTTAAGTTTTATCTTTCATTCTACCCAGTAAGAAATCTGATAATATGCTATGCTTTATTTAGGTTTACTATACACTATTCCACTGTATAGTCACACTATATAGTATTGTGTGAATAAACCACAATTTATCCATTTTACCATCGATGAACATTTGGGTAATGTCATTAATACATGAAAAAAAAGTATTATATAGCTACTCATATGCCCACAAACAATACCTACACAGATTTATATATACACAGCATTTTGGAACTTTTTATTGAAGTATAATATATATACATTGAGATGCATATATCAAAATTGTACAGCTCAATGAATTTTCACAAACTGAACATACCAGCACCCAGCTCAAGACAAGAACATGACCATCTCCCCAGAAGCCCCACTTGTGCCCTCTCCTAGTCATTTCCTTCCTATCAAGGGTAACCACTATCCTGACTTTTAATAGCATGACTTTTGTCTAGTTTTGTACTTTATATAAATGAAGTCCTAAAATACATATTCTTATATGACTAACTTCTTTCACTTAGCATATTTGTGAGATTTATGTATGTTACTGCATTTGGAAGCAGGTTGTTCATTTTTAGTGTTGTAGTGCATTCTGTTGTAAACCACCAATTATTTATCCATTTTACTGTTGATGAACATTTAGGTTGTTTCCAGTTTGGCGGGTTATTTTGAATAGTGTTGCTCTGAGAGGTTTAATATGTCTTCTGTATACATTTTTTTTTTTTTTTTTGAGACAGAGCTTCACT
>NW_012139414.1:3857702-3893894 GCF_000956105.1 Propithecus coquereli
GAACTCCTGAGCTCAAACAATCCACCCGCCTCGGCCTCCCAGAGAGCTAGGATTACAGGCGTGAGCCACCGCGCCCAGGTTTTTTGTATACATTTGACATTGGCATATTCCTAAGAGTGGAATCGCTGGGCCATAGGGTTTTCCCGTTTAATTTTAGTAGATATTGCCAGTTTTCAAAAGTGGTTATACTGTATACATAGCATTTGACTTCTTGAGCAATCATTCTAAGGAAGGCATTTCAGCATAACTATCAAGAGAACAAGTTTTGGAGTCACTCAGATTAAATTCAGCTTACTACTAAACACCTAAGACACCTTAGACAATATCCTTAACTTTAAGCCTCAGTTTATTCACCTGTAAAATAGATATAATAAAACCTTTTCCAAAATTTATGAGAATTAAATGAGATATTATTTTAATGCACTTAGAACAGTGCCTGAAACATAGTAAATGCTTAGCTTATTATATGGTACTTATTAATCATTAGTGCTTACAACAGAGACAAAATGGAGAATTAGAAACAAATATGGACAATATAATCCACAATTTTAGTTCTCTGATGGAAGAAAACTATGAAACTCTGACCCAAAAAGCATTACCAATTCCAGTATTACACTTAGACTCTGAAAAAAATAATTTAAGCATTATCTCAAAATGCATTTGCAAATTACTCTTGCCAGAGGCAAAGTTCTTGGATGCAGTGTATTACCATCACTTTTTTTTTCTATCAGCCATTTCTCTTTAAAGACAGGACTGCCAAGGGCTACTCTGGAAAGTCACTAATATAATAATACCTTTTATTATATTTGCCAATTTCACACTTTCCTTGACCCAATCCCCAAAGTTGTTGAAAAGTGGTTGTAATTGCAATGTTAGTTCCCAGTTTTCCTAGAATCTTATCCTGTGAAAGTACCTAAGACAACTTTCACATTCTTAAAATCCTAAAAATGAGCCCAGATTCTTTTTTTAAATTACAAAGAACTTGCCTTCATTTTGTAGGATGAGCTCCATAACCTCAGCATGGATTTCAACAGCTGCCTGAACAGCACCATAGAAGTTAACACAGGCATGCTTTGTACAGAGGCACTGTTTTAGCTAAAAAGTTAACACAGGTACACTTTGTACCGAGGCACTGTTCTGGCTAATTGCTCCAGGGGCAGCAGGCTCAGTAATCTTAGGTAGGTAATTTTGGAAGGTGGCACTGTGTTCCTAATAAATGGAATCAGATCCCATGTATCAGTCACTATTCTCAAGAAATAAAGCACATAATCAACTTGAAAAGAATTCATCTTTTGAGAAGGCCA
Organism: Propithecus coquereli; assembly: GCF_000956105.1. NCBI lineage: Eukaryota > Metazoa > Chordata > Mammalia > Primates > Indriidae > Propithecus > Propithecus coquereli. Next base: position 3,859,007 of record NW_012139414.1, read on the forward strand.
GTGGTAGACTTGAAATGCAACTTTTTGAACATTTAATTGAACCTCTTTGATTTACAGATGAGAAAACTAGTCATTGAAAACTCTTGCCTAAGGTCAGATGGTTTGTTCCCAGGACCCGCATAAAGCTCATTTTCTTATTCACAGTCCTGTGGATACTCCATTTGCTCTTGGCACCTTGTCTCCCACCATCCCCACCCCTCTCCGCCAAGCCCCACCTCCCTACCCATTTCATAAAGATCCAGACCTGGGATCCAGGAATGGCGAAGCTGAGGAGTGTGACTTAAAACGAGGGAATGATAAACCATTAAGTTGTCAGGAACTGTAAGACGAGTGAGGCTTTTCTGCTAGAACATAAGATCCATGAGGCAGGACCTCCTCGGCTTTGTATACCATTGTATTCCCAGCACCTACAACTGTGCCTAGTAAGCCTTGTAAGCCCTAAACATTGTTAAACAAATAATTTAAAAAAAAAACCTAATCAATCAACTAACCAATCTCCGGGTATGTCAAACTATTAGAGCAAACACGTCCTTACTGTTTTCTCTACCACTTCCAGTAATACTAATAAAACGTAGATTTAGAGTACGAATAGGAGAAATCACATACAAAGCTTTCTTACACGGTGCCTGGCCCATTGTAATTACTGTCAGTTTATTTTCCTTTCCTTCCTCCCCAAGTGTGGGCTACAGAAAGTGAACAGAGCATCGAAGAGGCTGGTGAAAGTGGCTGTCGGCGTCTTTCTGATCCGTATAGATCAATTACAGTGCCCCGAAAAATGCACGGCTATTCTACTCAGAGAGGCTGGTCGCTTTTGTTGATCGATTCTGGGCTGCAGTCAGCTCTTTAACACAACTTTTTACAAGCGTCGGCTACATTGCGACGGGAGGAGGGGCTGTGGTGGGAAAAGCAGGGACGCCCCCCACCCCCGCCTGAAAAAAAAAAAAGTAAAGGAAGCCGGAGCGGTGGTAAGGACTGCGGTTTGCGGGTATAACGGGTCCAGCGGCCGGGGCGGTCCCAGCCTCTCCAGCCCCGCCCGTCGCCCGCGGCCGCTCCGAGGTTCAAGTTCGGCCCTCCGGCCCCTTGGCCTCGCGCTCCCGCATTCGAAGCCACCCGCGCGTCCAAAGCCCCCAGCTGGAAGACTAGGGGGGGCCCTGGGGTCATCCGGGCGCGAGGTCACTCGGCCATGCACCGTGGCACCACGTGGAGGAAAAGTTTCCAGCTCCGCCTGTTGGCCCTCCCGGTGCGCCTCGGCGGAGGAAAGGCCCGCGCTTTTGCACCCGCTCCCTTTTCTGTCCCCTCCAGTCGCGCCCCCTCCCAGGGATCCCCCCCCCTTGTGTCCCTTCGCTGAATTCCTTCCTTCCCTCGCTGCGCAGGTCGCCAAGGAAAAATACCCTGGGGGCCTCACGAGAAGGCAGCGCAGGCATTTTGGGCCGCCCACGGTACGAGGTCGAGGGCAAGTGTCCCGAGGTGGTTGTGAGGGGCACGCGCGGAGTAGCCTGAGGGCACTGGCCCTCACGCGCTCTCGGAACGACAGGCGGGATCCTTCCGCGGCTTCCACGCCCTAGCGCGCCAACTCTGCCCGTCCGCGGACGACCCCACGCGGACACCCCCTCCACACCCCTCCTCGCGGGTCCCCACCGCCCCAAGTGCGCAGGCCCGGCCGCCCCAGTGCGCATGCCCTGGGCTCGCGAGCGCGGCCAGCCCCCAGCCTTTTGCTTTCTACACACTCTACAACTGGGGAGGGGGCGGGAGAGGAGGGAGCCCAGCCGCCCACGTGATCCAGCCGGCCGGGGCCGCGGGGGCGGGAGCGCGCGGCGAGCGAGGCGCGGGGAGGGCGGGTGCGCGTGAGCGGGCGCGCGCGCGCGGCGAGCGAGCTAGCGAGCTAGCGGGCGGGCGCGGGGCTGGGCTGAGGCGGGCGGCGGCGGCGGCGGTGGGCCGGCCGTGGAGGGGGAGGAGCGGGAGCTGAGCGAGGCGGGCGGGCGGAGGATGGGGCCGTGCCCGGGCTCCCGCTGCAGCCGCCCGGGGACACGCCGTGCGCCCTCCGGCTCGGGGCTCTCGCGGCGGTGGCGGCGGCAGCATTAGCGGCGGCGGCGAGAGCGGCGTTGCCGGCAGCGCTTCTCCCTCAGGCTGGGTGACGAGGAGAGGTAGCGGCGGCAGCAGACGGCGGCGGCGGCTTCACACCGGTGTCTCTCCCGCTGGAGATTTCTTTCTGCTTTCCTCATTGACTGACTGACTCACCCCCTCCCTTTTTTGAGGAAGGGTGACCTCTTCTTTGGGTCTGGAAAAAATATTTTTGTGAGGAGGGGGCGGGTGGCAGCGTCAGGGTTAGCTTCTTCTCTTCTTTCATCTCCCTCTCCTCCCCCCTCGAAGACCGAAAAGCAAACCCCACAACTGCTCCAGCATCCTCCTTCCTTTCCTCCGCCTCTCTTCTCCACCTCTCTCAGTTTCGCCCTCTCCTCTGCTAATTATTGCATTATTATGCTTCCGTCTCTGGGGGGTCTCGCCCCTCTCAGGTCGCTCCGGAGCCCTGGCCTTCCCTGGCTACATTTCTTAAAAATTTTGGAGCCTGGGAGTGAGTTTTCTCCGAGGCGTGTGTGAGAGGCGGCGGGGGTGTTTTCCTGCACGAGGGGCGGGTGAAGTTCATTGCCCCCACTTTCCCGCGACCTTTTCGGATCCGATTTTGGATCGGGGGGTGCAGGCGTTTTCGGGGGACGGGGGGCGCGGCGGAGAATGGCCGCGGGGAGGGCTCCCCGGAGCCTCCTAGTCTCTTGATCAAAGCATTCCGCTATTCTGATTTATTGCCTGCTTCGTGAGTTATTTTTTTTTCCTCTAAAGGAGACCTGTGTGTTCAGCCATTACTTTGCTCGGCGCTGCTCCCAGGCATCTCCGACCCTCGGTGCTGTGGGGAGCCCCACACTTGGGCTCTTCGCCTCTCGCCCTCGCTCCCCGTCCCTCCTCCCCTCTCTCCGCCCCTTCCCCCTTTTCTTTTCTCCTCTCTTTCTTCCCCTCTCTCCCTTCTTTCGGCCGCCGTCTCCCCCGCGCCCTCCTCGGGGCGGAGGGAAGCCGTGAAGAGGGAGGGAGGGCTTGGTGTCAATTTTTTTTGTGTGGTCGCGGCTGTAGCCTGTAGCGGGCGAGCGGGGAGACCCCGGCGTGGCAGAGCCATGGATGGCCCGACGCGGGGCCATGGACTCCGCAAAAAGCGGCGGTCGCGGTCGCAGCGAGACCGGGAGAGGCGCTCCCGGGGCGGGTTGGGGGCCGGCGCAGCCGGCGGCGGCGGGGCCGGCCGGACCCGGGCGCCCTCACTCGCCTCGTCGTCGGGCTCCGACAAGGAAGACAATGGGAAGCCCCCGTCCTCCGCCCCGTCCCGGCCCAGACCCCCGCGGAGGAAGCGGAGAGAGTCCACCTCGGCCGAAGAGGACATCATTGATGGATTTGCCATGACCAGCTTTGTCACTTTTGAAGCGCTGGAGGTAAGGGGGACCCCCTCCCCCCGGGTTCCCTTTATGCACGACCCCACTCGGCTGCGCCCGGCTCTCCTGCTTCCCCCGTCGCGCTCTGGGCTGTCTGTCTGTCTGGGCTGAGGTCTTATTGTTGGGGGGAGCTGGGGGCGCGGGCAGACAGGCAGCAGGAGGGAATCGCAAAGCCGTGCCTGGTCTCCTGGTTTCCTCGTTCTCACTCGCCTTTCCCCTGCGCCCCCTCCCTGCACCCCCCTCCACAGCAGATGGGCAGAAAGAAAGGGGTTCAGGCATCACAACAATGCGCCCCCTCTCCACGGATAGCTCTGCCCCTACTCCTTCCTTCTCTCCCTCCCCAATCATGGCTTCTTGGCTGGTGGAAGTCTCTTTGCTGGGTTTGGGGCGCCTGTGGACGGTTCTCTGTGTGCTTCCTACAGAGCCATATGTCCGTGTGTGTGTCTGTATAGTATATACCTTTTCTGGGTGTCCTCGGGACCGGAGATTGATGGGGTTTTGTGGTTTCTTTGCGCCACCCCCCTCGCATTTTTTTTTTTTTTTTTTTGGTTAAGCTGGGGAAGGGGGCGTTTTCTCCTGGTTGGGAGAAAGGAGGGAGGAGGGGAGAGAAGAGGAAAGGATGGAATATTTCTCTATTCTGTGTGGGGCTCTATTACAGTAAGGGTTAATTATAATATCTGTACACATACATATGCACATGTGTGTGTGTACAAGAGCAATTTAGTTAAAGCACAGAAAAGGTACACCAGGGAGGACTGGTGGGAGGAAAGAAAATCCTACTGAAGGGCTTGTCACCAATTGTCCCTTTCCCTTTCCTTTTTTTGTGTTTTCTTTTTTTTTTCTTCCTAAGTGATTGGCTTTGTGTGTGTGTGTATATATGTGTGTCTTTCTTTATTCCTTGGGCACCTGCAGCGTGGATTTCCAAGTGCACATTTTCCTGCTGGCTAACAGCCTCCTGGGGTGGTGGGGAAAGGAGGAGGGAGGGAGGTAGAGGAGGACTGCCCAGGGGTCAGGGGGAAACTGACTTTGCCTGGACAGATCTTCTTTGGTGCTTTGGTCACTGGCCTCTAAAATTTAAGCGCCTTCTTTCCTCCTCTTACCTCCCTGTCCCCACCCCCAACACACCACACACAGAGAGAAGGCTTTGAGATTCCGTAGAGTTGGTCCAGCTTTCTTAAGCACAAAACCAAGATATGAGTTGGTTTATAGTCTTTCATGCACCTGATGTGATGTTTTGAGATTCCAGAAGGAAACTTTTCCCTTTCTGTTTTTTTTTTCTGTTAACTATGGTATTGTTTCAGATGCTCAAATGCAAGCTTTGTTAATGACAGCTTAAATCTCACATACAGTAGTTGTGCAGATTTAGATTGCTGGTTCTGTGTATGTGTTCTGGTGTCAGGTTTAAATATTTTTTAAAAGGAAGCCTTTCTGTCAATATTGTCCTTTTCTGTTTGAACTGCTTTTGGTTGGGCTGCTGGTGGTCACTGTGGTGGATGGTGGCCATTGATTGGGAAATAAGGGAGGTGGCGGTGAAGGGGGGCGGGTGGTGGTGGTAGCGGTGGCTATATAGATTTTGATGTTAGTGATTGAATCAGTTGCCCTTTGGTTCTAGAACTGGTTCTTTATTGGGTAAAATTTTGAGTGTTGAGGTTCACCACTTACTAGGATAATTCAAACTGTGGCTTTAACTTTGCCAAGGTAGGTGGTTACTGTACAGGGTGACCTCCTTCTCTCTGCCTCTTTCTCTTGCTTTAAAATAGGAATTGAGATGGCAGTGTGTTCCTAGTAGAAATTGCTGCCTAGAATTTGGTTCTTCGTTGTTAACTGTGGTTGATTTAGGAAATTACTTGTAAGAGCTGGTTACAAGTGGTTCTGCATTCTACATGGTTATCCTGGGCTGCTGTGTGGCCCCTCTCAGTAAGCAAGAGGGTCCTCCAGATTCCCATGAACATTTTTGAAGGCTAAGTAGGGATGGAGATAGATATATCTACATATAGATGTAGATATATACTTGTGCAGTTGTTTTTGATTACTTTATTTTTAATAAATAGGTGTTTGGGCTTGTGATGTATATTTATCCATTGGCTTTTGAGAGAAAATATGCCCATTCCAGTTTCTTTTGAGCTTAGAAAATTTTTAAAGAAGACGAGTTTAAAATGTACTATTAACATAGTTACTTTCTTTGCTCTAATTATTTTTTTCTGCTGCTTTTATAGATTCAAAACCCAAGTTACTTTGGTTAGCTGAATACTATGCCACCTTCATATCTAAAAATCATATACATATCTGTGTGTGAGTATAAAAGATCTAACTTTTAAAAAGTTTACTTAAAATTTTATAGAAAAATTTAAGCATATATAAAAGTAGATGGAACAGTACAATAAACCCCTAATACACCCAACATCCTGATTCATCAGTCACCAACTCCTGTCTTATTTTTTCTATATTCCATCTACTACTGATTCCCTCTCCCAGATATCATATGATCTCATCTATAAATACTTCTATAAGAATCTCTAAACCATAATGACTCAAAAAAACCACCCAAATCCCACCAAAAACCTCACAGTGCCATTATCATACCTAAATAAATTTATAACAGTTCCCTAATATCAAGTATCTTGTCAGTATTTACATTTTAAGGGCCCAACTTTTGTAAGAAAGCTGTAAATACACTTTTCAGATTAAAAACTCACAATGGGAAATAAAAATCATGATATATTTGGCAAAAGGTAGATATGTTGGCTTCTTGCTATCAAATTGTTTCCATGCTTTATGGTCAAAACATGTGTGTAGTGATTGTTAAAATGAAGCCTCCGGTGTTCCACTGTACTAAATTTGGAAGAGATGGTGAACTATCACCAAGAAATGTGAGGGCGTATTAGGTAACAGGCAACTAAATTATGAACTTGGATAGAAATGTGTGTTACAGGAGTGTTTGTAAAATGTTAAGAGTTATTAGAGATGTTTAGAGTTATCCTAAATAAATAGTATGTTTTTGTGCCTTGTGTTTAGGAATGAAAAATTTTCAACACATATCATCAAGGCTGCTGCTGGTGTGATGTTGTGATAAGAAACCAGAAATACTGGCTTGCACAAGTAGGTTTATAACTTATGCCAGTTCAGAGGAATAGCTGGCAAACTGTGGAGTAGCGCACTTTGTGTGTTAATGGACAGTTATTAGACTTGATGACTTTGTTCTGAGTAGCTGATTTTGGACTTCCCTTTTAAAAAAGAGCCTCCTAACTCACAATGAAATGTGCTGATATAAATAGTTCCAGTCCAACTATGGTATTATTGGTACTAGAGTAGTAATAAACTTGCCAAATGAGAACCTGCATTTTTATGTTGATTATTCTGTACTGTTGTTGGATTCTTATTTAGGATGGTGAAAGCTTTGGGGGTAGTTTGACAAGTCTCAGACTTTATAGGCAGTGAAGCTGGCTGAGATAGTTTCGTATTCTGCAGGGACACTTGTCTTGAGTAATTGAGCCCTGAAGTTCAAGTGTATGATTATGAAGAGTCTCATGATAGAAGATAAGAGGGTAGGTGAGGAAGCTAAAGTTGAATGTGATATTCTTTTCATTATGCAGCTGAGAAGTAGAATTGCCATTCGGATATGGTATTGTCTGTCTGTTCTTTGAGTGACAGGATAAGAGCAAATATCCCCAGATATGATGTTTAGTTTAAAAAAGGGGGGAGAGGTTCTAGCAAACAAAGTATAAATAGAAATGTTGAGGTTCTAGTACCATCAGTGTATTCTGATGTGCCAGGTAATGTTGGCTTTCTGTTCTGATTTGGGTTTCTGTGTGATCTCTATTAGGAAGCCATGTGGGCACCATGGCTCAAAATTTGACTTTGCAAATCCATTATTTTCCCCCTCACTTCTCTTTTGTGCACTGAATTCTTAGTGCAGCTTCCTTTTGTATACTGACAAAGGGAAGCAAAGGTGAAATTTCTGGAATTAGTAGAGAAGAGGCCAGTTGGAGCTTTGCAGACTTATGAAAATGAAGGAAGACTCATTTCTAGTGGGTAGAGCATCAAACCCAGACTTTCATATGGTCTTCATTTCCTAGCTCTGTTTCTGGGCTTACCCACATATCAGTAGCATAAGTAGGCTGCACAGAATTTGATGTCCTTATAACATGCCATGTTAATAGGCTTTAATTATTATGGTCAAATCTCACTTGTTCAACTGCTTAAAAAACATTAATCATGTTCTTTATATCAGCTAGCAAATATTTATGGAGTGCTTAATATGTGCAAGGAGTATAGAGAAAACTAAAATATATATATATATATATATATACACACACACACACACACACATATATAGCATCTCAAAGAAGTATGCAGTGTAGTTGATAAAATATGTCCACCACCTATAAAATAATTTTAAAACAAGCATTTGAATGCCTAATGTCAACTAAGTGCAATAGGTTTTTATGGATAGGTTAGTGAGATAGGCTGAAGTGTTTAAGAAGTCTTCATGGAGAAGATGGCGCCTAGAAGGATTAGTTACTTGGATAGATAGGGAAGGAATGGGGGACAGGGAAAAGGAATAGTGGAAAAGGCACAGAAACAAGACAAGTGAGATGTTATGTGGTTAGACCTTGGGGGCAAAGAAGGGCTGGTAGAAATGGGTACAAAAGTAAGTAAAGAGTGCTTGTTAGGGGGTCAGGAGACCTGTGAAGACCCATTTTCCAGGCTTGGCCCTTCTAACTACTTGTTGGACTTTAAGAAGTTATTTTCTAAAAGCATCATTTTCCTCATTCATTAGTGGAGAGGTTTAGGCTAGTTTAGTGAGCAAAGATTCTCAAGCTGGAAGGGAACATAGCTTTGCAGATGTTCATAGGCTGTGTTCCAGACCAAAACAGAATGATCTGCCCTCAAATAGTGTTTGGAGCTTGATGGGCTAGACAAAATTAAATGGATGACTTGTTCCAGAATTAAAAGTCTTCATTATGTGAATGTGAACTTTCAATATCTAAGAAGGCAATGTAATGTGCCTTATTTCCTAAATTTATTTGACCATGGAGCACTTTTATTCTCAGCATTGTAACCCACAATGCAGTATGGGAAATGCTGGAAAAGATCTCAAAAAAAGTCCCTCCAGATCTTGGAATTTGATGATCTCTGAGTGTAGGGTGAGTGGGCTGATGGTAGACGACTTGGAAAAACCAGGCACAGAAGCTTGTAGTCTGTGTGGGAGGCTGCTTCTTAAGGAAGAGTGGCAAGAGAGTGTCATAGTGAGGGAGATGTAAACAGTGAGGGAGATTAGTCCACTTCTTTTCCTGTTCCCCTTTCCTGCCTGGTGTCAGCCTTTTCACTGATTGTTCGCAGCCCACCATGAGGTGAATATTGGTGAATGATTCTCATTAGTAGCTCTTTCAGTGTGATAGTAGCCCAGTTCTGATGCCACTAAGCTGCCCTTCAGCCAGTATGTTTTATCCTCTCTTGGTCCCTTCTAGTTTCATGTATTGCTGCTTTTTGGCTACCTGTAAGAAGAGGTTGGATGAGAAAGGAGGTTGACATTGATGTGAAAACAAAGGTTTCAGATTATCCGCCTTTTGCTTGCTATGTATGAAGTGGTAGTTCAAAAAGGGTTAGAAACTCTCTTCTGTGGTTACACAGCCAGGCACAGCTGTGGTGCTGTGTTTTTGTTACATTTTTCACTTTCTGTTTTGGAAAGTTTGGCCGTGGGACTGCTTAGTAAATGGGTCAGTTCCAGCATTTGACTTATGAAAGTGTACATAGCTGAAAGTTTTAGGATCTGAGGAGTTCCTAAGTGATGAGAAAATTTGGAGAAAAGAAAGAGTGTGAATAGTGTGTGTGGCTATGAATTCAAGTATTTAACTGTATTACTGAGTCTCTGTATTTTACTCTACAAAGCAGAACATCACTTGCGGACTATATGTGAGATGAAGTTGAAGGTTGTGGTATGATGATTCCATGTGATTTATATTAGCTGTGGAAATTAACTGATTCAGATTTTTTTAGGGGGAAGTGGACAGGGTATAAGAGAATCAGTAAATTTAAAAAATGAATTGTGAAGTTAGTGATTAGGCCTTTGATACTGAGAGTAGTGTTCTCTAGTTACCATTGTTGAAAAAGGGTTAAAAAAAAAAACAGAACAGTAAACATGATTCCAAGAGTATTGAGGCTGATAAAGAAATTCTGAGACACTTCTATACCACAATTCTATATACTTTCAAGAATAAATGGTGATTGTTTAGTTTGAGAGAATGTTAGGATTAGAAATAAGGTACCCAAATGGAGAAAACAGTAGTGGAGACTAGCTGCTGAGGAATAATTTAGATCCCAAGAGCTATAAGATTTGGAAACCTTTGGACAAGAAGGTCTACAGCACTTCTTGATGGAGGGGGTCTGTGTGTATGTACTTGCATGGGTGCAGAGGGTAAAGGATGGTGGGTTAGTGTCTTTACATTTTATTTTATTTTACTCCTGTATAGGAGTCATAGTGTACTAATTGTAGCCTAACTTTGTTAAAGTGATTCATGCTATATTTTCTCTTCAAGAAGCAACATTTTTTTCAGGTTTAGGATCTACCCAAACTGTGGTAGATTTAGGGTAAAGAACTCAGTAATGAGATAGCAACTATTCATCTGAGAAAGTTCTGAAAAAAAAATTCAGGTAGATTTGAAAACTCAGATCACTGAAGTTTGGAAGAGTACTATAGTGATGAATTTGGTAAAACCCAAGACAGGAGAGGATCAAAAACAATTTGGGAACATTGTTAGCTGGGGCAGAACTGTTTCTCATATAATCTACACCTGTTCCATTAATGGTATTTTTTTTTTTTTTTTCTCTCTAGAATGGGAGGACATAGAACTTAAGGCTGGTGAGACCCTAAGTATGTATTAATTCTTCCAAGTCTGAGCTGTGTTCATCCTTAATTTCTTCTAACAAACTTTCAGGGTAAGGGTAGTTTCTAGTTTTGTATGTCTTGGTGTGCAGTCAATATGTATTGCAAGGTCTCAAAGAATAGGTCCTCTTTATACTAGTAACTCAGGAGAGGAGGTATGGCTTTTCCATAATCTGACTGCCTCTGTTTGCTTAGGAAGGGACTAGACAAGTGCAGGCTTCTATGTCTCAGTTCTCTTCAGGTTGCTGATTCCATCCATAGCAAGGGGACCTGGATGTGAACTGCTGCTGCCTTTGAAGGTGTTTATTTCACACGTTAGTTAGTGTATGTTGCAGTCTCATCTTAGGATTTATTTAGATTCTCCACCCACCTGGTACCTGCCTCCTTCCTTCTCTCCTTATTCCTTCCTTTCCTCCCTCCCTCCCTCTCTCTCTTCCTTTATTGTGGTAGAGCTATGAAAATTATGAATAAAGTTAATAAAAGGTAATGAATGGATTTAGGAAGTTGTGGATGAAATGTGGAAACCTGAAAATTTGACACTTTGATCATTTTAATTTTGACATTGTTTGAAGGGCTTTAATGTTAGCTCTGTGAGGGTGAATTGCTTGTCGCAGTTTTCTAAACTGTTAGAGCTCACCTTTCTGATATCCCAGTTTGTGTCTGAACCCTAGTTATGGTTTGCTGGAACAAACATTACAAATTACTAACTACATACAAATATTTTTTAAAAGACTTTACTGTGATATTGGCTTACTACTGTATCTCATGGTGCCATACCTCCTTGGAACCTTCAGAGCCCTGGAAAACCCATGTGTAGTGAAATAGAGTCACAAGAAGAGATAGAAAAAAGCTTAGCGTTTATAAGTAATACAAAATGGCTAATGCAGTTTGAGATTCATTTTTGGCTGAAAGTTTTCAAATTTTAAGTACGGCGTGGTTGCTACTATCTGAGGAACATCTTGCAAAGACAGTTTGTGACTCTTGGTTATATGAGTGAAATCCGATACTTTCTAAATTCTGAATCCGAGACTGAGTTTAAGTCATTGCCAGTGTCAACTTGTAATGATACTTGAGGGATGTTGTTTTCCTTTTTGTTGTCCCCATACCTACCCTCCACAAAACCAAACCCATTTTAAGTTTTTTCCTGGGACAGAGTCTTGCTCTGTGGCCTGGGCTAGAGTGCCGTGGTGTCAGGCTAGCTCACAGCAACCTCAAACTCCTGGGCTCAAGCAATCCTTCTTCCTCAGCCTCCTGAGTAGCTGGGACTACAGGCATGTGCCACCATGTCCGGCTAATTTTTTTCTATATATTTTTAGTTGTCCAGCTAATTTCTTCCTATTTTTAGTAGAGATGGGGAGGGGGGTCTCACTCTTGCTCAGGCTGGTCTTGAACTCCTGACCTTGAGCAATCCTCCCTCCTCAGCCTCCTGGAGTGCTAGGATTACAGGCGTGAGCCACCACGCCCCGGCCCCATTTTAAGTTTTTGTTAAGTGTCTGATGGCAGTGATATTTTAGAATTTAAAAAGAGTAATTAAGCTTTTCTAGTGCAGTATTGCATTATCCTCAATTGTACTGAAGTACACTTCTTTTTTTTCTTCTAGGTTTTTTGGGTCAAATTATACTTGCTGCCTAAAGGTTGATGGTCACATGTTCAGTGCATAGTTTTTCATAGTTAAAAACTTTACAAGCAAGAAAAAAAGAGAGAGAATGAAGATGTAGATAACACACTAATTGGACATTAAATTATTATCTGTTTTCCAGCCACATGGTAGAAATTCCAGTGACTTCACGCATTCTCTGTACGCCTTCAGCTGGCAAAAATAATGAAGGTCCTGGTTTGTAAGAAATGATCTTATATAATTGAAGTGAAATATTACTTTCCCTGGAGCAAAAAGGAAAATAAGCATTTGGTATCGTGTGTTGCTGCATATTGCCAAGTTTGCTTCCTCATTTGTTATGGTGGTCACTTTGATTACTTGAAAATTATAGTTTTGAGACTGATGTGCAGCGCTCAATCTTTAGGAGATATCCTAAAGTTAGTACCTAAACGATATGCCTTTTGATCAGTCTCTCTCCAGCCTTTGCTGACTGGTGTGCTTTCTAAGCCATATGGCATCAGAGGCACAGATGTTATCCTTAGTGATATAGCTCTATCTCTTATTTTGCAAATGAAAACACAACCCAGAGAGGTTAATTGACCTGCTCAAGATCACACTGGGAGTTAGAGGCTCTCACTATTACCCAGAGAAGACTGTCTGCTTCTCTTAAATTAGTACTGAGGAGTCCCAAGGATTGGGAACCTTGGAAGGAGGTTTTTTAAAAACAAAAATAATACTACAAATGTGGGTGAACACTCATGATTGTGAAGCTTCCCATTTTTCCTAAAGTGTTCTGCTTTACTCAACATCAAGAATATTTTAAAAGCATTCTTCTTTTCCCACACCTTCTCCCAGTATATTGACCTAAAATTCACTGGCCTTTCTCTGTAAGTTCATCATTGTTGTTTTTTTTTAAATGCACCCTTGTCCCTTCATAAGGGTGTAAAAGAACAAATAAATATTAGAGTGATGATATGAGAGTTTCTTAATCTTGAACATCCAGTGGAAAAATAAAATAACTGGATGTAAGATGACCTTAATGTGGCCCACTTAAAATTTTAATGCAATTTTTTTGGGTAAAATATTTTCTTCAGCTTAGCAATCCAGGGAAACTCAGAGCAATTTAATAACATCATAGTAGCAGAACATGTGAAATGAGTGAACTCTGGAATATGGTTAAGTTGAAGACTCAACCAAACTTTGCTTCTAAAGACAGACTCAAAATATTAAATCCACATGACGTGTTGGCTAAGGCATCTTGCCTGTTAATTGCTGAACCAGAAAATTTATAACAACTGTTTGTCATGTGTATATATTTATAGCCATTCATATAATGAAAAGAAGTTTTCATGGGATTGTAATAACATGTCAAGATGGATGTAATTAAAACAGAAGCAGATTGACACCCTGAATTAAATGCAAACCATAAACCAGGATACCTGAACATTGTGCCTTACATATTTGCTGCAGGGGGCAGTCAGCCAAATATGCAAATAAAAAGACATTGATGAATTTCCCTGGGTGTGTATGTGGTTGCAGAGAACCCAACTATTTTATTAATCTTTTATCAAGCATTGTTTAGATTTGCAGCAGCAATGGGATGTATTAATTTGACAGACCAAATAGCTTAGGACCAGAAAGTAGAAAATAATAAAGGGAAGACATGATTGATATGCTGTCCTATAAATAACATATGTGACTGACAAAAGGGCTGAGTGATCTTTAGATATGTGCTTGATGTCATTAATGGAGTTGTTAAACACCAGGATTTTTTGTTTGAACTTCAATCAGAGGGGCTCTGCCTCCCATTTAAAATTCAGGCCTATCTGTAGTTACACTCTGGACTGATGTGTTGACAAAATTGGTGTAAATCCAATTTTTATAAATTGGATCAAATACACCAGGGGAATCTTGCTGTGAAAAATGAGAGTCCTTTTTATCAAGTATAGTACTCCTCCTCTCTGCAAGGAAGCTGGGATTTTGGTAGAGCGAGTCTCTTTAGATGGGCATTGCTTTCTCTGAGACACTTTTCTGCATGTGTTCCCTGTGCTCCTGGAAGAAAGTGACTGTGAGATTTGCATTTTCTGTTCAGGTTTTATACCTCACTTGGTTGGTGCTTCCAGGAATAATTGGTGGTGATTTGAATAAGCCTGTATCATTCAAATTTCAGAGCTTGGTTTTCAAGTGCTTGCTAAGGAGGGCTCTCGGCTATGAATATGGAATATGATTTCCATATCTGTTCCATCGGGGAGTCCAGGCATGTCATAACCACTTCAGAGTCATGATTGTACAGAGACACCCTAGCTATAATTTTTCTATATGACAGTTCAGTTTTAAAATTGTAAAGATGCCAAAAGCAAGGCTGTATTGTTATTAGGGAAGTCAGTGACATCTGTTATATCTTGTTAACCAGGGGAGGAAAACGCTTTAATCAAAACATCTAATTATGCCCTCTGAATTGATGAAATATTCTTTGCTAAATTTTTGGCCTTAATAGAAGAAGCTGGCCTCTATAGGAACCGTGAAGTAAACTTAATTTTTTAATTTTGAAAATACTTCTCCCTAACCATGGTGACTTAAGGGTATTTTGTCAAATTGCTTTTATACTGTGTGTTGAAAATAGATATTTTTAGAAGTTGTCCAAACCAGCATGAAGTTTTGTTTTTGTCCTCCTTCTGACTTACTTAGCATATGAGGCCTCCAGAGGGAGTTTGTATTTCCAGATGTGAGCCTAGAAGGATATGTGGTGGCAGAGAGCCACCTGGGGAGGGAGCAAATGATAATTGCAGGTGAGAGGCATGGGGATAATTCAGCCTGTGTGCTGGAAGGTAGGCTTTCACACCTGAATGTTGATACCTGCTGTGTTAGGCAGTTGTGTTGTTTTAAAATGTTTTATTAATCTAATATAGAAATGGACCAGATTGTTCCAGGTTACCTTCAGTTGAAGGTATTTAATTTAATTTATTTATTTTTTGTGACAGAGTCTCGCTCTGTCGCCCCAGCTAGAGTGCAGTGGCGTCATCATAGCTATTACAGCCTCAAACTTCTGGGCTCAAGTGATCCTCCTGCCTCAGCCTCCCAAGTAGCTGGGACTATAGGCTTGCACTGCCATGCCCAGCTAATTTTTCTATTTTTGGTAGAGACAGGGTCTCGCTTTTGCTCAGGGTATTTTTGAACACCCAGCCTCAAGTGATCCTCCTGCCTCCTCCTCCCAAAGTGCTGGGATTACAGGCATGAGCCACTGTGCCAGCTGGAATATAAATGTTTTTAAATATTAAAGTATAATGTGATTCCAGAAATGTTTCCTGTGTTTAAAAGTAGTTTTACATAATATCTGAAATTATCAAAAACTGTTTAAGCATATCTATATTGCCTCTACCTCCCTTGGTCACTTTTTAAAAATTGTAAATTATTTTGGCAATGTGGCTTCCCACTTTCCACTTCAATCATTCAAACTTCAAAACCTATTCAGTAAAGCCATCCTTTTATCTATATTTCAAACCCAGAATTAATTTTAACTGCAACTATTTTCTGTTTCCAGAATCATGATGATGATAATAATAATAGTAATGATAGTACATTATTGATAGTCTTAATGCCGGGATATGGATTAGGTCAGAGAAATGCTTTATTTCTTAGCTTTGGGAGCATTTCATCTTTCTGAAATGATTTTTCATGGATTCAGATCTTGGGACCAGCCTAAAGGAGTTTTTGAAGGTATTGACTGTGACACTATGTGCCTCATGTTTTCTTTGGGATCTGTTGGGAAGTTCAAATGCTGTTAATTTTTTTTCTTGGTCTGTCATATGCTCTGTAATGGCTTACTGTGTGTCATCACTTGGGAATTATGACTGGAACCTTGGGGGAGAAAAAGAGTTTTCTCCCTAATTTTTTCTTTTTTCTTTTCTTTCTTTCTTTCTTTTCTTTTTTTTTTGAGAGAAGAGTCTCCCTCTGTCACCCAGGCTGGAATGCTGTGGCTCAGTCATAGCTTACTGTAACCTTGAATTCTTGGGCTCAAGCAATCTTCCCTCCTCAGCCTCCTGAGTAGCTGAGACTATAGGCCTGTACCAGCAAGCATGCCCAAATAATTTTTTTTTTTTTTTAAGAGATGGCGTCTTTCTGTGTTGCCCAGGCTGGTCTCAAACTCCTGGGCCCAAACAGTTGTCCCCCGCCTTGGCCTCCCAAAGTGTTGGGATTACCTAATTTGTAATGTATTGTTTTTTACCCTCTATTCGGTGCCTAAATTTGGCCCCTGCACTCTTCCTACATATGTCCTTTTGGGGATATTTGAGGCTCTCAGAATTGTGCTTCCTTCACTCAGTAATTCATGCATAGTAGGCACTCAGTCAGTGCTTCTTTACAGTTGACCTATTTCCACAAAAACTCCATGAAAAGAAATTTTGAAAGGGGAGCTGCTATTTACTAAGTATTTTCTCTTAGCATTGTGCTAGCAATTTTGTATTCATTATGCCATAGAACTACCTAATGAAAAAAGGAATGATGTCTCTGTTTCAAAGTTGAAGAAACTAAAGCTCAGAGAGGTTAGGTCAATTTGCCCATGATGAGCACAAGAGAGGCAGGAAATGCAGAGGTTTCTGCCTGACTTGAAAGCCTGGGGTCCTCACCCCTTTACACTCTTCTTTTTAATACAGATTCATTTGATGAGAGAGTCCCAAATGGGTCTCTGGTAGACCACATTTGTTCCTTGTTGCTGACAATTGTCTTGTTTATAACGGATTTTCTAGGTATAATACTAGGATTTAGGGAGGGAGAGTATCTTGCCATAGTTGAGGAAGTATTTCGTTTTCCTTTTAAAAGCTCGAGCTTATTTATACTTAGATGGCTGCCACTCATATGGTATATCTGTAGCATATTCATTGTTGTTTTTCTCTGTGTCCCTTTCACTCTTTCTCCCTGTATTAAAATCTAACCTTTTCCCAGGTCATAATATTCAAGTGGATTTTAAGCCTTTGTCAAAGGCAAGGGTTCAGGCTCATGATATTGAGGGCTATCGTGTGCCAGTCCCTGTTCTAAATCCTTGCACATACTTGTCTCACTGAATTCTTAAAACAGCCCCCTAGAATAGAAGTGTAAAAAATTGGAATAGGGGCCGGGCGCGGTGGCTCACGCCTGTAATCCTAGCTCTCTGGGAGGCCGAGGCGGGCGGATTGTTTGAGCTCAGGAGTTCGAGACCAGCCTGAGCAAGAGCAAGACCCCGTCTCTACTAAAAATGGAAAGAAATTAATCGGACAACTAAAAATATATAGAAAAAATTAGCCGGGCATGGTGGCGCATGCTTGTAGTCCCAGCTACTCGGGTGGCTGAGGCAAGAGGATCGCTTGAGCCCAGGAGTTTGAGGTTGCTGTGAGCTAGGCTGACGCCACGGCACTCTAGCCCGGGCAACACAGTGAGACTCTGTCTCAAAAAAAAAAAAAAAATTGGAATAGGGACCCCTCTTACAGGTTATCGTGCATATAAGCTTATATTCTTCTAGAGATTCCTAAGTATTTTGTCTTGCCTACTTTTTTTTTTTAATGGGTGCACACGGCACCCATTAGGTGTGTACATACCCATCACCTCCTACCCCCTCCCATCTGCCTGACACCCAATGAATGTTATTACTAAATGTGCACTTTTAATTTTATGTATTTGTAAAATACAAGTTCTGTATTACCTCTAGGGCCTGTCTCAGATCGTAAAATTTTAGATAGAAACTATCTATTTGTAATTTCTCCTTGTGTCCTTTTTTGCCCCTCTGGTGGTTTGTAATACCCCTGTTAATGATGTTTTCAATTAAGGAAACAGAGTGTGAAGGTAGCCTGGCAGGGATCGGTGTGGGTGTCCTCTATTTACTGTTTATAGGTGGACATTATTTTGGCATTCTTGTTTTAGGTTTCTACAACTGCTGCCCATATTTCAGCTATACTCTTCTTTTGTTTAGTATGGTGTACCTGAGATTAGGGACAGAGAAGTATGTATGTTCAGCCTGATTTGGAATTACATTGTTGAAATATAGCCCATATGGCCATTGTAAAATGGTTAGTACTGCATATAATTGCCTTTCCCAATGATGTGCTTTGTCATTACTTCCATCTTCCAAGAAGCACTCCTGTAGCATGCTGACGGCAGTGGTGTCATTAGAAAACTTACGGACATGCAAAGACATTAAATTGTCTTTAGCTTAAGGATTAGATTACAGTTTTAGGGGGTGGGTCACCATACTTTAAATCTGTGACTCTTGCTTAGTTCAGCACTGCTAGACTTGGTGATAGAGTTTTGCACAGGTCTCATTTACTTGTTTGCTGAGTTTATTTCTTATCTTCCCTGCAACTGTGAGAAGGGTTTTTAGTTGTGCATAAGTCCCCATCACTATATTTTAGTCAGTTGGGTTCTCAGAAGTGTTTCTTCCAACTATTCATGTCTTGCGCAGAAGTTCTTTTTCTAGGACACTCCTTCAACCTCTGTTTTTCTGAATGTGAGCCCAAAGCAGGCTAAACCAGAGGTTATTTTATTTGGGGGTCATTTAGATATAAAAAGACTATGTAGTGGAATCAGGAAACCACCTGGTGGCTGCCATTTTGCCTGAATTTGTGTCCTCCATTGTATATCATCTGTCTGCACATGGGTCTCAAGTCCACCACCCTTCTTCATTTCCCTGGTTAAAAGCAGTGAGATTATTACAGCCTAGAGGTTCAGTGGTGGGTCCCAGAGACCCAGGGACCATGTGACAGGGCATAGAAAGAGACCACCCCCCTCTTCCAGCCCTGCGTAGTTGGATTTTTTTCTTCAGCCATCCAGACAGACTTACTGCCTGGTTTGTAGATATTTTAGGGATGCAATGGTTGTGGGACATGGTATCCTTTGAATTTTGAGGGTCCTTTTTGCAGCTACCAGTGAATAGTAAGTGAAATCACAGAGGGGAATGTAATTCACAAAATTTAATGTTTCTCTTTGGAGCCTAACAGAAATAACGTGGACTTGGAGACTTTCAGAGTGGTAAGAGACTTTGGAGATAATCTCAGGCAGTGGTTTTGGGTACCTCAGGGGACACTGAGTCATTTGAGGGGTGGTCCTGACCTCATTCAAGCAGAAGAACTCTGCTTTTACCTGTTCTGTGTATTAGGGTAAGATTCTCTTTGGGAAGAAAAAGGTATTTGGATTCTTTTGGTTATTCTTTCATTCAAAAAATATTTACTAACAGCTCTATGTACCAGGTAGGCACTGTTCCAGATGCAGGGAGCACTGTAGTAAATAAGAGAAAAATAGGTATTTGCTCTGATGGAGTTTATATTCTAGCAGGGGGTAGGGCATATATTGTAAATAATGAACAGATACATAATATTGGGAGGTGACAGGGTAAAAAACAGGGTAAAGGGATAGAACCTAGGGCAGCACGTTCTCAGATAACATTGTTTTGTTATAATATGTATGAGAAAAAAAATTGATTCCTGGTCAGGGCAACTCTCTGTGTGGAGTTGGCATTTTCTCCCCATGTATGGCAAAATTGGTTTTGTTGTACATCGTTTCTTATAAACTTGATGATGTTAAGTAAGGTATCGTGTGCTTATGTGCTATTTTATAGAGGGTGGTTTAGGTAAAATGTCTCTGAGAAGGTGATAGTTGATCAGAAACCTGAAGGAGGTAAAGCACAACAAGTGTCGTTAGCCAGAATCAAAAATAAGTTAGGGTGTACTTTAAAAGAACTGAAAGAGTGGAATTGGAATGGTCCTAATGCAAAGAAATGATAAATGCCTGAGGGATGGATACCCCAGTTACCCTGATTTAATTAATTCACATTGTATGCTGGTGTCAAAACATCACATATACCCTATAAAGATAGACAACTATTATATACCCATGATAATTTAAAAAATAATAAAAGAAGAAATGTGGTTAGCTAGGAGAAGGACATTCAAGGAGAGGGAGGAAAGAACAAGTGTGAATCAGGCTTCAAGGAAAAGGAGTGGCTTGTTGAATAAGCAACTGGAATGGAGCTGGGGGAGAAGATGGGGGTTGAATAGGAGGAATGGGGGAAGTTTCTGCAAGAACTTTGACTTTTAAGCCTGAGTGATGCCAGAAACTTAAAAACAGCTGAAAACAACTGTCTAAAGCCCTCATTTCCCTACTGAAAAAGTGTTTTTGACTTTCTCCAAGGTCACCTAGCTGATGTTCAAACAAGACCAGATATAGAACTCACACATTATATTCTTTTAGGGTGGCTTCTCATTGCACCTTGCTGCAACCACTCCAGGCCTTAGGAGGCATGGGGCATCTTTTTGGATACCAGTAGATTTGTCTTTTCCAGTTTATGGATATGTTCCAAAAGATGCACTTTAAGAATATGCAGGATTCCAATGCCCAGTCACCACAAATTGGGAAATAGCTTTGCTCTTCAGTGCCAGAATCACCACCATTTGGATAATAATTTTAACATCAACAACAACTGCTCACATTTATCAAGGACTTACTGCTTGTACTCAGAGCTTTACATTTATTACATTTAACCCTGTGTAGTAGGTAATGTTATCGTTCTTATTTTAGAGATGAAGAAACTGAGATTCGAAGTAACTTCTCCATGCTCATGTAGATAGAAAGTTGTAGAGCCAGGATTTGAACCCAGACTGTCTGAATTCAGGGCTGGTACTGCCACTGTGATGAAGAGGAGGGGAATGGACTTGTCTCTAGACAAACTTTCATTGGAATATGCTTTTCTCACTCTCATTTTAAGATAGTTCTAGGGTTGAGCCCTGGGTATAATACCATCTTGTCACAGCCCACTTTCCTGCCTCCACATGTTTGTTTATATACAGGATTTCACAGCCAGTCTTGTTTTGTTCTCATAACTCTGTTGATTTTAGGTGGATTGCTGGTTAAGCAGATATCTTTGGTCTTTCTGAGCTGAGTTTGATTAGGGTATTTTTCAAGACCTGTACTGTGAAGTGTGTTATAGGATGCAGGCCAATGTTTTCAACTCAGACCTAGTTGAATTGGTCTTGATCTTTTCCCCCAGTGAAAAAAGCCCCACATATCACCAGTACCTATTACAATCCATAGGAATGTAAAAATCTTCTTTTTAATATTGGCGCTTTGCAGGACCAATATACTGTGAGCTTGCTTTAAAATATATTTGTGTAAAAATGTGTGTATGGGCTGGGCAGAGTGGCTCACACCTGTAATCCCAGCACTTTGGGAGACCGAGGCAGGAGGATCGCTTGAGGTCAGGAGTTCAAGATCAGCCTGGACATCACAGCAAGACCCCGTTTCTACAAAAAATTAAAAATGTAGCAGAGCACGATGGTGTGCACCTGTAGCCCTAGCTACTTAGGAATTTGAGGTGGGCGGATTGCTTCAGCCTAAGAGTTCGAGGTTATATAGCATGAGCTATGATCATGCTACTGTACTTCTTAAGAAAACAAAAGAGTGTATATGTTTATGTGTGAATATATGACTATGAAATATTTTGTGACTATGGAAAAGTATAAAGCATAACATAACCAACACACCTGTCCCCACCACCAAATTTAATAAACATTAGCATTTGACCTTACTTTTCTTCATATTGTAGGTTATTCTTATGTATGTGTTGTCTGAGGAGGAACACGGTCAACAGTAAGCTTTACAGCCTGGGATTTTCAAACCTGGCCACACATTAGAATACCCTGGGGATACCCTGGGGAGCTTTAAAAAAGTCCCCATACTCCTGGGAGGGTGGAGAAGGCCCCTGCCTCTAAACAGAACTGTTAAAAACTCCCCAGGGGATTCTATTGTGCAGTTGAAGTAGAGACCCACTGTTTTGAGGGTGTGTCCGTTTTTCTTCACTGGGTTCTCTCACATGCCTGATACTGAGCCAAGTGTGATTAGTGAATGGTACTCCTGGCCTTTATTTTTCATTTCCTCTATTGGACTTTTTAATGTGGTTCTGCTTTCCAAGATTCTGGGTGGTAATGTCCTCGGGAGCTCTTCTCCTTACACTGTCTTCCCTGTCCAATCACCATGTGAAACAAGCTGGGGATATATTTACATATTTGTTTTAAAGGATCAGGTACTTAGGGACCAGGAATGAGGCTTTAAAGAGGGGATTGAGAAATTCAGAAGTGTTGGGAGCTGCTGTCTGTTGAGTGTTTGGGGTGAGCAAAAGTTGTAGAATTGCCTTGGAAGTCATTGGGGACACAGGATTTCATTTAGAAAACCTGGAGTCACACACGTCTTTACAGGAAGGCTCTGAGCTGTGGAATGGTGGTTGAGGGACTTTTTGGTCTGTGTCACAGCTTTATCAGTAAGATATGTGGTAAGATGTACAATAAGATATGACCTGTCACCAGAACAGTCCGTTCTCTGTGGATATGTTGGCAACCAGGACATCTCTCAGAAGTGCTGTCAACTATGGATTATGTGGGACCTAATTATCCTATGTGGGTGTTAGCCTCTTGTAGCACCCCATCCTCGAGTCCACTCCACCATTCAGCAAATAGTTAATGAGTTCTCTGTTTCAAGGCTCCTGTTCTAAGCACTGGGGGCAAAACAGTGAACTAAACATAGCCCCTGCCCTCAAGGAATAACATTCTCGGGCTGCGCTGAGTGGGTGGGTGGTGTTACATGCTGACATCGCGTTGTTTCTTGGGGTGTCTAACACAGATAAAGGTGTGGTAGAACTCTAATCCCTTGGAAAAGCTCTAGGGGAACCCTTTGGCAGGTAGAGAGTGTTTTTGCCTAATTTGGCTTAAATTATGTTTTTTGATTCTGAGGATTTTGGTTACAAATGTCTTCATGAATGTATTTCTTAAACAGGAATTAAATGCTGGGACATTACAGTTTGCAGGGGCTTTTGGAATTGGTTGGATTTTATTTTATTAGTTAACAGTTTAACGTGATGAGAATGATGCACGGCTAAAGTTCAAGCTTAGGGAAGATGCTGAAGAAATAATGATACTTGATTTTCTTTCTGCTTGAAGTGGAATCACCTAATCCATCCATGTACTCATAAATTTGAGGGAAAGAAGGGCAGAAAACAAAAGTTTATTTCTAGGGCTGTCTACAGGGCAAGGCTATCAGGTTACCTTCATTTGAAAGACTTAATCACAAGAGAAGCTTAAATCTGTTACAGTCATCCCCAGCAGTCAGGGCAGTTGGGCACTGATGAGTACCATTGGACCCTTGAGTAGAGGGGATGCCTTAGAGATGACGTTTGCACTTAGTCAGTAGAAAGCTTGAGAAAAAAATCAAAAGCTTGAGGGGAAAAAAAGTTAATAAAAAAAGAAATCTTAAAGCTTTTGGGTTAGATGGAGGAAGAAACCAGTAGTTGATATGATTTCCTTTCTGGATCATCATCTTCATAAGGCATTGTTGTTAAGTAAAGAGGAAAAAAAATTTCTCAGCATGGAAAGAACTCTTTATACCTGTGAGCTCTTAAAAAGAATCATCTAAAATAATAAAGAAGCAAGAGTATGTTGTGGTATTAGCTTTTGGATTCCTAAAGTAGATTTTGACTTCAGGGTGTAGGAAGGTGGGCAGGAAATGAATTTTTGTTGTTGTTATTCAAAGGCAAGAAAACATTCTCTTTTTCCAGTTTGGGCTTTCCTGGTGGGTTTAGAAATCTGTGGATCCTTGGGGACTGTATATGCATGCAAATAGAGAATCTAGTACTTGCGTATCTACTTGAATCTACAGGTTTGGGAATAAGGAAGGGCAGGGACTTCCTGAGGGTTCACGGATATGAAGAGGTACCAAAACTCATGTAGAGAGATACAAGATCTTTTTGTTTACCTTTTGATTAGAAAGGATAGGACATGAAAGTACTCGTTAGTCAACTTTATCTTCACCATAGGCCTTGTATTGATGCACCAATGATAATAATAATGAGGACAAGTGTTTATTGAGTGCTTGGTGTTCTAATTGCTTAAATCAACTCATGCAATCCTCACTCACACAGTGCTCCTATGAGGTAGGTAGGTACTGCTAGGATCCCTGTTTCATAGGAGAGGAAACAAGCACAGAGAGTTTACACTCCGGGTCAAGGTGTCAGTGGTGGAGCCCATGCATTCTGGCTCCAGAGCCTGACTTGAACTACTTACATAATGGGACTAAATAAGTGCTTCTTAAGAGTTTTATTCTGATGTTCTCCTGGGGCTTTCACTCCTTTTTCTACTCTACCCCACCCACCTATCCCTGCTTTATCTATGGCTATCTTCAGAGGCTATGTACTTTAGACTGACCTTATTATAGATGAGAAAACAGAGATCTAGAAAATTATGTTATATAATTTTTCTGTATGACCTAGTGAGTTAGTGGTAGGACAGGGATGTGGAACCCAGCTTTCCTAATATATAGGTCACTGCTTTTCCCATTGCACTGTATTGCTTCCATTAAAAATATTTTAAACATTTAACTGAACTGAAAATTTATAAACTTAATTTGTGTCACCCATACTCCTGTGGATGAACTGGTTTAAAATAGCTAGGTACTTTGAGGTTTTGCCCTAGGGAGGAGGGTGGTAGACATTTTAGAAACTAAAATTTGCCTCTGGGGTTATCTGACCTACTCTTGAGGATGTCTTTCTAGGTTTTGGTAGGCTTCCTTAAAAGTGGGGAAGAAATTATTTAATAGAGGAAATACAAAAGCCATTCTCAGACTTGAGTCTTGCATGATGTGAGTTCATGGAAGGGCATTTGTTTTTATCATTTAGGCCTTTTTTACTTTAACTTCAAATGGGACACAACTAACTTAAATCTTTAAAAAAAAGACCTAAATACAAGCCTTCTTTAGCTATTGTCTTGGCAAATAAGATATAAAAAGAAGGTAGAAAAACCACTTTGATTCTTGGTATTTTAGAGTCTCCTGTATTCTCGTTTTTTTTGTTTTTGTTTGTTTTTTCTTTTGGTCCTGTGATTCCTTTTGTTGTAACCTCTTTCCTTGGCTAATGCTTTGTTTAAAAACAAGTGCTCTGGTATTCTAAAACAAATTATCCAGCTGGCTTCCCAATTGTGCTCTCAGATAAAAGACCCCAGGGTAGTGCTCTTTCTACCTTTGAATTTTGGTTTCCTATTCATGCCTGAAGCTTCCAACCCAGATTAATGTGGTTATCTAAAATTAGAGAATATAAATTTGAAAGGGAAAGTGTGGATTGGCTGTAACCCTTCAAAGGGCACTAAGGAGAGCCCGGAATGTATTGAGTAGAGTTTTATCTGGGGTTGGAAACTGTGGGCTCCATAACAAAAGAAATTTGAATATTTAAAAAAAAAATAAAAGAAACTGTGGGCTCCAGGTTATCTTCAGAGTTTTTACCTGAATGACTTTGGCCCTGTCATTAAACTTCTGGAAGTCTAAAATCTTGATGGCACAATGGTAATGAAAATAGGGAAAGCCTCCTAGACTGTGCTGTGGAAAAGCACATGTTCAGATTTTACCCATGACCTAGAATCCCATGTGGCCACAGACAAGTCGTTTGATTTCACAGTTTCTATTCCTAAATTTGCAGGACGGGGTTCCCAGTAGGAGTTAACTTAATGATTATAACATATCAGCTTCCTTTTTAGGGGAGATGTTATAATTGTGAGAAAAATATTCCTGAAAGCCTTGGCCAAGTATTTTTTGTATTTGGTGAGAGGACACCCTTTCATTTATAATTTTAAGGTTTCTGCAAAACTTTTCCAAATAATTACACTTTTGATCACTCACATTGGGTGTGGAGAATCTGGATTAGGTAGTTTCAGACTGTTGCACATCACAAGTTCTCGTCCTGTGCAGTGATTTCCAAACCCATTGTACAACTGCACCCTAGGATAGCTTGTTAAACATACAGATTCCTGGGCCCTGTCTCTGATCTACTAAAAGTTAATCCCTGCTGTGTGGCTCTGGAACATTTGTTTTTTTAACAGGCTCCCCAGGAGTTCTTTTACAGCAAGCCCCGTATAGTTTTGGAATCACTATTTTAGAAGATATTTTTGAATATTTTATTGGGACATCAGTATTAGTGGTGGTTTAAAATAATTTCTATGCTACTAAACTTTCCTAAAATAAAACATTCATGCATATTTAGTTTTAAAACCTCATCTATTGTGAAATAGAACACATCCTGAAAATGTATAGTGTACAGCTCAGTGAATTATTACAAAGCCAGCACCCAAGTAGCCAGTACCCAGGCAAAGAAACAAAAAATTGCAAAGAAACATCTGACTTTTATTAAATTCCCCAAAATTCCTCTTCTACCCCTTCTCCTCAAATCCCAAGAAAGTAGAGATACAAGTAAAGGTTGATAAAACACTATTATAAGGTAGAAGTGAAAAAAGCATTACCTCACTGTACTTGGTGTTTTTTAATCACTCTCATTACTGTAAATTTTTGGCAATGTTAAGTTTGTATTGTTTATATTTTGATTCAGCCTTAAATCAGTTCATGACAGTGACTGTCTATTAATGCTCATAGCATATATCAAGATTAAGCTCTAAGATTGATCTTTTCTGAAATCTAATTCACTGAAAATATTCTCATGATAGTTTTGAAAAATGTGTAAAGACCAATAACCAGTCCTTGCAGTTGTAACTCAATAAACAAATGAGTCTTGTCATTACTGCCCAAGTAACTTACTAAACATGTCTTAGTAGCCAAGTATCTTTATCTGGTACCATGATAAAAGGCAGTTTCTTGGTTAATAAAAATAAAAGAAGTTCCTCTGTTCACCCCGGAATAATCTCTCCTCCATTCTATTCCATTCAGAGCATTTAAAGCCAAAAATGAAGTTTCCCTGAGGTTTTTTTCTTCTTCTTTTTTCCACTGAGGAATCATTAGATTCTTAGTGCAAGAAGTTCTACCTATATTAAATAGCAAGCTTGCCTGTTTTCTCTGGAAAGGGAAGCTTATAGTAAAGGGTTCTGGAGCAAACCCTGTACTTAAACTGTATGTAGGTGGAGGGCGAGAGCTGTCTATGGCCACCTGCTAGCAGTTGCACATCTGTATTTTGCTGGCAGGCACATGGGCTCTGTGGATGTAAGAGCTGCTGCCCTTCCCCTGCTCTGCCTCATACTCCCCCATATTGGTGATCTCCACTATCAACTAAACAGGTGACAAGACTCCAATCACCCTACTCTGAATGGCTTTCCATCTTTCCAAAAGTACACCAGAGGCTTGTTTTGTTACAGTACATTGATTAAATAAATATTCCTGTGTTCACAAAGAAACTGAAATCTATTATAGCACTCTGCAGTTATCTGTCCATTGGTAGCAGAGAAACTACTGCCAGTTTTCTCCCCTCGAGCCCCGCCCCCCGGCTCCATCCCTTTTCTTCTCTTTACCACACAGATTCTCAAAGGTGCCAGTAACAGAGAAATTATTTGACCTCTGCTTTTAGGCCTGTGAAGCAGGAGGGGTGGTGTCACGCTCTTTGGTGAGTCATGCCTTTGGGGCAGTGCCCAAGTGGAGGCATAATAGTAGAGCTCAAGTGATTTAGATTAGAAGATTCTTTCTTGCTTTGGTGTTGTTGGAACTTTGTCTCTTCCCTTCAGCTCTTACTTAGCAAAAGTGGACTCAAGGAAAGTCTTTCAAATTAGCTTGTCTCTCTTTTATAGGAAAAGGGTGTTTCTGGCCTTCTGTGTGTCTGCTGTCAGACATGGAAGCCACCAAGTCTCTATGAGACTTGGTCCTGTTGTGTTTATTTACAAGTTCCTTTCAAATGGCAGTGGCTGGAGAGACCCTCACTATTTGGGCAGATAGCCCTAGTGGTCGGTGGGAGGGCCTCATGAAGGGCCCAACTGTGGAATGGTAGGAATTCTAGCCATGGTGGTGCTGGTAGGTTTCCTTTCTTTTTATTGGGTCCGGGTGGAGGGCTGTTTAAAAGGAACACGTAGATTAAAAAAAAAATGATTTAAAAAGTGTCATTTGTAATCCTTTAGGTGTAAGCTGTTAAGCACTTCAGTATTAAGGAATGATTTATACACCAAGTGTGAAGTGACCATTATTTTCCTTTTCATAGCAGGGATTTAAAAAAGGGTCCCAGACAGGGAGGGTTGAGGGAAGGAGGAGAAAGAATCACAATGGAACATAGGAAATTAGGGTTGTGAAGACACTGAATCTTATTTTGGTGTGAAGGAAGTGACATGCGGAGAGAAGTGTGTCCAAGGGGGGAGGAGTTAAAATAGCAATTCCTAATATCTACCACTGAGGAGGGGACTCCTTTGTTGGTGCTTCTGAGTAGCTGGGACATTAAAAAAAAAAAGAAAATTTAGAGGAACCTTGTAGCTGTGTGGATGGCAGAAGCACATAAGTAGGGAAAACTGTTGAAGTAGGTAAAGTGAAATCTCTTAGTGTGTGTCTCTTGCAACTGACTGTGGGTAATTAGTTGGAAATGACATTAACCTGAGCTTAATTGTAATTTTGCATAGTAACAACATACCAGCTGTTCACTGTATTCTTTCCTGGTGGTGTGGTTTAATTATTTTTTTTGCTATCTTTTAAACTCTAATTTTCTGTTGTTTTTCTTCAACCCCTCCTGGTTGCTGTGACCATAGGCCCCACAGTTTAGCAGTAATGTCTTTTCTGTTGCTTTGGTGCCCACTGTGTGCTGAGGGCTTGGGATGCTCTTGGTTTTGCTAATCACTTAATTTTTTAAAAGGCGGAATTAGAAAGTCACTGAGATAAGCATGAGTGGTTGGAAACCTTGTTGTGTTTTGGACTCTTCCACAAGGTTTTAGCTTATTATATAAATAATATGGATAATTCCAGGGCTATCAAAGGTGCTGAAAATATCAAGTGAACAAGCCAAAAGAGAAGTTAATTACTGAACAGTGATTGCTCTGATATAACCAATTATTGGATCATTAAATGTTTATTACCTTTTATATGCTCCTTTCCCCCATAAGGGCAGTTTCTTTTTTAAGTCATTAAAACAGAAATGGGATCTTAAAAAAATTCTGCTTAAAATATTTCCATGAGACTGAAGTATTAAAAAGGTCTTGTGTGATCTGACAGCTGAATAGCCTGTTTTTCTTTGGTCTGTTGAATTAGTAATTAATGAAATGTATTGCCTGAGCAGAGAAAATAGGATTAGTTTTGCTTAGGAAAAAAACAAAAGCAAAATATTGACCCACAAATGCAGGTTAATATTAAAGTGCAATATAAGAAGTAGAAAAAAACACGAGTCTCCTTGACTGATATGATGCCTAATGGTAGCACTCATTTAATTAATTCATCACTTTCTTGAGCACCAACACTGTGTTTAGAAGGAATGGGGTTCTATAAATGCGGAGGAGACAAGGGGCCCTGTCCTCAAAGAGACTCTGGGATAGCGGAGCTATTAAACTAGATGCTTTATTAATCATTATTGGAATGTATTGAAGTGGTAGTGTTAATAAGCACAGGTACACTTCTGTGGGGAGGAGTGGTTAGGAAGAGAGAGTTTACTTCTGGAGGTTGAGATAATCGTGTGGAGTAAGAGTAGGTTTTCTGGAGACACATTACTTGGGTTTACAGCCTAGCTTTGCCGCTTACCTAGCTGTGTGAACTTTTACCTCAGTTTCTTTATCTATAAAATGGATAATAGTAATGCATCCCTCATAGGGTTGTTGTGAGGATTAAATGAGTTATATGTAAAGTGCTTATGACAGTGTATAGTACATATATTGTACATTATAATCTTAGGCTGTGGTTGTGTGATTTTTGTGGGTTAATGCAATAGAAGTTTTTCTTGGGGAGGTGATATTTGGATGAGTGCAAGATGTTTCAGGTGTTTCTTATATTTTTGTATGTAACCACATACTTAATTCATAATGCCTATGGTAACGTGTTTTTATGTAGCACCATTGTCAAAAGATTACAAAGGGCATTACAAATGTTTATTTTTCAGAACTGTCCTCTGAAGCAAGAAGACTGTTTATGCATATTCTCTGGAGGTGTGAAAGGCTGCAGAGCAGAGCCTATTCACTGCTAGTGACTCTTCTTTAATTGAGATGTGATTGTAGCCTGGGTTTGTTTGTTGTGGGCAAATTAGACTAGCAGAGAGAGGAAACTTTTAAATCTTATTTTTAATTCCTAGTTTAAAAAGTTGTATTTGCAAACAAATGTGTTGCAGTAAATAAATTCTGTGTTTCCTGTAGTTTTTAGCAATAGTGGAACTTGTTTATTCCTAAGGTACTAAATCATGGACAATTGAATTTACAGGAAGTTTATAATAATGGTGATAATAATGAATATTTGTTGTGAACTTACTGTGTTCCAGGCACTTTTAATTGTCATAACTCTGAGGTTGCCACTCTTAATATCCTCATTTTACAGGTGAGGAAACTGAGGCACTGAGATGTTCATGAACCTGTCTTAAGGGGAAGTAGCAGTGTAGATCCAGGCTAAGCTCTCAACTGCAGTTGCGTAAACCACTTCATTTTGATTTGTGTGTTTTACAACAGCTGTTTGAGAAAGACCCATGAGCTATTATAATATCTCCCTTTTATAGGAAGAAAGAGGGAAGTAGTAGGGTATGAGAAGCTGATAGGGCATCATGGTGAGCTTAATTTGGACTGAAAATTTTGCGATGGCTGTTTTGTGCCCTTTTACTAGTTCGGTTAAGGCAGTTCACTACTTTGGGCCTCAGGATCTATAAAATGTACCGTGGACTCACAGTAGAGTTTGGAGGAAACTTTGTGTCTGTAAACTACGAAATTCTTACATAGTTTGGAGTGAGACCCGTATGGAAATCTTAAACCTACTATTTACCACTTTACCTAACTTTTCTGAGCATGTTTTATTATTTGTAATTTGGAGCTGTAGTTCTAACTCTCCCCAAGATTGTTTTGAAGATAATGCTTGTGAAGTACCTGACAGATAACTGCTAGCTCTCATTCTTATTAGTTGGTTCAAGCCAGAGGTCACACAGTAAGCTGGGCCTGGGTTAGCATTCCAGGTGCTTGACTCCCCTGAATCCTGGTTCTCTGCACCACACATGCCATATTGCTGGGCACGAGGAAAATGTTATAATGAGATGTGCCCCAACTTCTCATTAGAAACTGTAGTCTTGATTCTCTTGGCTCATCAGGTTGTCATTTGATCCAGTAAGTAATGTAGCAAATGTAGTGGATCCAGTAAGGAATTTTGTGTTTTCGTGAAATGATTTCCTAAAATAACCAAAGACAGTAGACTGTGAGCCACACGAGGGCAGGGCACCTGCTGCTGTCTGTGGAGTTCACCTTACATTATGCAGAGGGATGGGATAACTGGCCCATATTGGGTCTCGCATCATTTATTGTGTGAAGGAAGCAAGGAGTGCACAACCTTGTTGAGCTGTAGAAAATGGGAATGAGAAGGGGAACAGGATTTTTAAAATTTCAGTTTTGTGGGAAAGAGGAAATTGAGGCACCTGATCAGATAGGATAAGCCCAGTCTCTTAATCACCAGGTCTTACAAATTAGGTATAATTTATACCCTTGAAGGTGTTGCATGGCAATACTTTCTGTTTAGAGCATATTTGTATTGTGAAACAAAATTTTATCCAGGTCAGAAATTTCTTCTAAATTAAAGGTATATTCATTCCTATTTTCTGATTTGAGTTTGTGGAATCAGACTTGTCAGGAAGGTTTAGTGAAGCTGTGTTTCTAATGATGTGGAGATCTCACAGGCAGCTGTGCTAAACATCTTGGTGTAAACTAGGAATGAGTAAACGTCTGGTTGTGAAACATAGCATGACCTTTCAGGGAAAACAAAACAAGCAAACCACCAAACACACGAATCAGATTTTCTTTAGTATCAGGATTGTAAACTTTGGTATTTAACAGTTTTTCAAGCCGACTTGGAGCAATTGAGAATGGTAACACTTAAGTTTTTATTTGGAAAATGTTAAATGTAGTGAAACTTGAGAGAAGTTTTTATTGGTTATTGCTTTTTATTTATTTATTTAAAAAATTTTTAGTGTGTATGTTTAAGGTATATAACATGTTATAGGATTCATATAGATAGTGAAAAGGCTGTAATAGGTGAAACAAGTTGGCACATCCATCACCTTACATAGTTACCAACTTTTTGTGTGTGGTAAGAGCAGCTAAAATCTACTCATTTAGCATGAATTTCCTTTTCCTATTTCTGTTTGATCAAGATGTGAATATGTATCTTTAGTAACGTATTAGGAAAAAATGTTTAAAGTTTTCTTGCACTGGGTTAAGCTATCGGTGTTTTCCCAGTCATCCTGGAACTTTATAAAAATTAGAGATTCCTGAGTGTCACTCCACCTACTGAATCAGAATCTCTTGGAGGGTATGACCCAGAAATCTATTCTGAAGAGCACCCCAGGTGATTCTATGATTAATCAGATCTGGAAACCACTGAAATAGAGTATGACAATATTGTATTTTCCATCCATTATGTATTCTTTTTCTTCCCTGTGGTCCAAATATCCATTTATCCATGTCTTGAGTAGATTAGAATTGGCTACCTTTGGGGCATTGATCATTTTAAGAAGTAGGCATAGAAACAAGACTTATAACACAATCCCTGCCCTGTGGGGTTTACAGGCTGGCTCAGAAGTTTTTAACTTGGGATTGAGCTTTAAAGGTTTCACAAACTCCCCAGAAGTCATAGGCAGAAGATTTTGTGTATACACGTTTTTTTTTTTTTTTTTTTAGCTTTCATCAGACTCTCTAAGGGGTCAATGACCCATAAAAGGTTAAGAACCAAGGTCTTGTGCTTGCACAGCTGTTCTGGAAACAGTGGAAGAGGGCAGCGTTTCTGTTGCCACTTAACAGTGTTTTTGACCTTTTGATAGGCAATAGCAGTTTGAGGGTTGCACCTGTTTTCTGCCCCACTTAAAATATTTAATAAGAAGAAAAAATAGTTTAACACCTGGGTCATGGGCAGAATAAGACCAAGGATAGAAAATAGTTATTCTGTGAACTGGGTCAAATTTAATATTAAAGAGCTGTTGACAATGAAACAGCCCAGAGGTCAGCCTGATGGAGGAATTTCTTAAGCTGGATAGCATAGGCAAGGTTCACTCCAGTTTTCTTACAGTATATAATTAGCCAAATTATGGATAACAATTTTCACCCCATGGGTACACATAAAGACTAATTGTCTTATTTTTGTTGCATTCTAGCCCCAGCATGTCCATTGAATTGCTTAATTTCAAAATAACTTTGCCAGCTGTACTGCTGATAACATTCTTCCTTATCTCCTAAAATCCCCAAATAACACTGTTCGTAACAGAATAGAATTGGATATTAGGGAAGACCATCTTTAACTGCTGCAGAAAGTTTACTTAGCAAAATACTAGAACCCTGTATGTATAATATTCTTATCCCTAAGGATAACTTTGTAATTGAATTTCAGTTAAGGGTCATTTCTTCCTCTTGTTACTCTTCTCTTCTCTTCATGATGTACCACCCAATGAATTCATGTTTCTTTGAGGAACAAAAATTCTTCACATATTGTTGCTCTGGTAATGCTACATTTTAGGATTGGATAGGTTTGGAAGAAAAGGGAAGTCAATGGAATTAAATGTTTTTAATGGGTAAAATTCTTCTGCTGTTTACTTGGGTATAGTTCCTTGAGAGCTAGGAGGGATTTAGAGGTCTTCATTGTCAGTAAAATCTTGTAATGTCTTTTTAGGCTGTTCGTATGTCTATATCACATATTTTCAACTTTTACGTATACTATCTTGCATTGCTCATTATTAATTTTTTTTTTAAAGTAGACCCTTTATCTCTGTCAATTTTTACCTTGTGATTATGTGTTCTAGGTCTTTATAGTCTTGCCATTATTTAGCATACTGACACATAATAGATAGTTAGTAAATATTTGATTAATTGGTTATGTTGATTAGTCCTGCCCTTGAGTCTTGGATCCCTGGGAGACCAGAAGATGGAATAAATCTGGAGTTAGAACTTGATACATGCTTAGCAAGGTAGAAATGTAAAAATGGATTATCAGGTCTGCCCCTTAGGCTGCCTTGCTCTCCTCATTCCCTTCTCTCTCTCCCCCAACATATAGCTGAGCCAGCTCATATTTTCTAGTTTTTTAAAACTTTAAGTATTTAGATTTCCACAGTTACAGAGAGAATTTTAAGGTAGAATAGTAACACTTAGTTTGTATTTGGAAAATGTTAAATGAGAAGTTTTTATTGGTTATTGCTTTTTATTTATTTAAAAAATTTTTAGTGTGTATATTTAAGGTATATAACATGTTGTAGGATGCATATAGATGGTGAAAAGGCTATAATAGGTGAAGCAAGTTAGCACATGCATGACCTTACATAGTTACCAACTTTTTTGTGTGGCAAGAGCAGCTAAAATCTACTCATTTAGCATGAATCTCAAATACAGTACAATTTTCTTACCTTTAGTCCTCATGCCGTACATTAAATCTCTAGACTTGGTCATCTTTTATCTGCTACATTTTATCCTCTGACCTCTCTGTCTCTGTATATTTGAAAACTTTTTTTAAAGATTCCACATATAAGCGAGATCATGTAATGTTTTTCTTTCTATGTCTGGCTTACTTCACTTAGCATAATGTCCTTCAGGAGGCTCATCCATGTTGTAGCAAATGGTAAGATCTCGTTCTCTCTTAGGGCTCAGTAATAGTCCATTGCATAGATAATACCACAGTTTCTTTATCTGTTCATCTGTCCATGGGCACTTAGGTTGTTTCTACATCTTGGCTGTAGTGAATAATGTGCAATGAATATGGGTGTGTAGATATTTTCACAAGGTGGAGATTTCATTTCCTTTGGGTATATACCCAGAAGAGGGATTGCTGGGTCATATGGTAGATCTATTTTTAATTTCTTTAGAAATGTCCATACTGTTTTCCATAATGGCCGTGTACCAATCTACATTCCGAGAATATACAAGAGTTCCCTTTTCTCCACGCTTGCCAGTGTTTGTTATCTTTTGACGTTTTGATTATAATAGCCATCCTAATGAGTATGAGGTGGTATCTCACAGTGATTTTTTTTTTTTTTTTTTT
>NW_012139414.1:3894586-3911111 GCF_000956105.1 Propithecus coquereli
TGCTCTTCTAGGAGTTTTACAGTTTCTGGTTATTGCTTTTAAAAGAAAAAGGAGATCTCACCACAGGCTTGATTACTAAAATACATCTGCTACTCAAATAGATGTCATCCTTAATCTGTCCTAATCAAATACAGTGTTAGTAGCTGTATTTGAGTGGAGGGAATATTGTAGGCTTTTAATGATTGTTAATAGGTATCTTGAAAATCTGGATTTGTAGGCTCGAGGGACCTGAACTGTGATTTGTCAGGGATTTATTACTAACCATGCTATATGAGAAGTGTACCTGGGAATGCTTACCTTGTAGAGGAGACAGTTCAAGGTGATATGTGATGGCTGTCTTAAAATATTTACAGGGTTGATTTCAGTAAGAGGGATTTAGATCCGAGTGGTCACTCCTACTCTCATTGGAGACACAATTTGGCATTCTGTATGAAAAGAATAGTTTTCTGATAGTGCTGTCTTAAGGTCTTCAATTCCAATTACTGAAGCTGTTCAAACAGGCTCACTTTATCATTCACCTGGATTATTGTAATGGGAGTTAAAATTGGCTATTAGTGACCTTTGAGGTATCTTTCTCCCAAAGAGACTATGATTATGTGATTTTTCAGGGTAGTGTATTAAGTAAATCAAGTCATGGTTCAAAGACTAGATCTGTTCCTTGCAACTTTTTTTTTTTTTCTTTAAGAACTCAGTCTTGGATGCTGTATTTAATCCCATAGTCTCCATGTATATTGAATTGAAACAAACTATAAACTTGTCCATTCCCCCAGGTCTCTTCTTATAGTCTGAACTCTTTAAAGTTAAGATTATTTAAAAACACTCTTTGGCATTTTTCTTATTGGAATTTGCTTGCATGTATGCTAATCAAGATGGGAATTGAGTTCAGTCATTTGGTATATACAAGTTTTCATTTCCAAGTCACTTAAGTGAAATCGTTAAGGAAGATGTTCATACTTTACTTACCATAGTGCTCCCTCACCTCTTTCCCTACAAAACAAAACAAAAAACACCTGCCAGTTTTAAGGTACTGAAAAGGTATTTTGTGATGGCTGAAAATACATCTGAGAGTAATAAGATGGTCTCCAGTTAAACATACCTAGACTGGTGATGGATCATTACAGTAAGTAGATATTTTGTAAAAAGAGAGTTTAGGGGGAAAAACATGGGGTAGAGATGTTTATGTGGGGTCAGTCTTACTAGGAAAGGTGAAATGAATTCTATAGTTGCACAGAACCAGGGGGGCACCTGGATTAATGCTCTGGGCCCTGATTCAGCATCCTGTCTCTGAGACACTTGGCACTGATTCGTTCATCTCAGAACTGAAGTTTTAAGGATTAAGAGGAGAGAGGAATGCATCATTTTCTGTGCTAGAGGAGGTACTTAAACTGGGAAAGGAGGAGGGGACGTTAACAAATCAAGCCTTGGCAAGGAAATCTGTCATGAATCAGTAATGACTTGGAAAGATTTTGTTCCCTGTGTTTTATAAAACTAAAACATTTGCTGCTACTGACATTTCTCTTTTGCATACTTTGAGGATCAGCTTCAGATTGCTTCAGATTGAGGAAGGGAAAGAGTCCTTCCCCACCTCCATTTTGACATTAGATAATTAATTTACAACTAGCTCAATTAGACTCCAGCCCATACAGTGTGTTCTTGGCCTTTTAAAGAGCCTTTGTTTTGACGCTAATTGAAATGGTTGTAGCAGAGACAGCCAAACAATTTACATTCCTCTTTGGCAGGACACATCTCGCTCTGTCACCCAGGCCTGGAGTGCAGTGACCTGATCATAGCTCACTGCAGCCTGGAACTCCTAGGCTCAAAGGATTTTCCCACCTCAGCCTCCTGAGTAGCTGGGACTATAGGCACATGCCACCATGACCGCCTAATTTTTACATTTTTTGTAAAGATTAGGTCTTGCTATGTTGACCCGACTATTCTTGAATTCCTGGCCTCAAGCGATCCTCCTGTCTTAGCTCCCAATATGCTGGGATTACAGGTGTGAGCCACCATGCCTAGACGTGATTTTATTTTCCTAATTTAAAAAACTTTGAAAATGACAAAAGCCACATATGGTTATTGTAGACAAATTGGAAGATGTAGATAGATAAGCAAAGTAGAAAATAAAGATTACACATTATCTTAACACCAAGAGAAAACCATTTGCAACATGGTATTTGTCTTTTTATACTTTTTCTCTGTGTAAGGGAATGCATGCATCTGTATATGTAAATGTTTTTATGTTTTGTTTTTACAAAATGGGATCATACCATACTGTTTTGTAATCTGTTTTTTTCCTACTTAATAGCGCTTTGGCATTTCATAAAATATTGTTCTACAACATGTTAAATATCTGCATAGTAGTCTATTGTGTGGATGTACCAAACCATATTTAACTCATCTGCTATTATTGGACATTTGAGCTCTTTCTAAGTTTTTGATACTGTAACCAACATTGTGATATATATTCTTATAACAAAATCTTTGAAAACTCTTAAATTCCTAGATATTGAATCACTTGGACAGGGGCATGCATGTTTTTAATTTTTTTGATACATACTGCCAAATTGCACCAGTTTTCACTTTTAGTAGCAGCATTTGATAGCTTTATGTTTATTCTTAATATTTGAATACAATATAGAGAATATTGACTCAGAGATGGGTTAAGTCCTCATTAGTGATTTTGCTGTTGCCCCTAAAGTTTATGTCAGCTTTATACATCTTCTTTTTCCAGTATCAGGTGAAAGAAGCCAGTTTATGTCATATAGTACAATATGGCTTTACTTATTTTTAATAATGAAACGTTATTTAGTTTTGAAAGTTTTAGCATAAAAGCAATTAGCTGCTTCTTTAGGACAAAAGTGCCTTTGTTTTTCCCAAGGGAGCATTCTGAAATGCTACTTTTCATATGAATAAGGACCACCCTAAAGAAATAGACTAAAATCAAAGCAGGAAGTAGATAGTTTTGTCTAGTATATGAAAATGTACTCCATCTAGGGTGGCCTTAGAGAAGCTGTTATGCCATCTTATATGCAGTCCGTTGTTGACCAAAAGTCGTTATGCAGCACATGACTGTATTTGCAGCATCTGAATATGCAGTCGGACAAACAGCAGGTGCTCATTGTTGACTGAGTGAATGAATGAGTAGAATAGATATAAAGGAAAGTGAGATTAAAGGAAAAGATCTTTCAGGTCATCTAGGACCCTCCTTCTAATTTTTTAACTAAGGAAATTGAAGTTCAGAAAGATTAAGTGACACCTTGCTCAAAAGCAAGTTAATGATCCCAGCGGAAGTTGGAGTTCTCTTTATCAGTGTATTTTCCAGATTCTTAAAGTACTAGAATTGTTATTCCCATGATAGTACTTAGTGTGTTTATTTTTTAAAATCAGTATTAAAATTCTCATTTCAAATACAGTATAACAGTTTCCCTAAGTTCTCCTTTTTTTCTCTGCTTGGAAATAGCCTCAGTTTTTGTTAATATTCAACACACTCTTTTTTCCTTTCTTTCTTTCTGTAGTACTTTTACCTATCCAATTTCATTCTCAGTGGAGGTTTTAATTTACTCCAAGCAGTATTGCCATGTGGATGTCAAGCGGATTTTTACGCTACAGGAATAAACAAACTTATTTCTCATTGGCAAAAATGTGTTGTAATGGTTCCTATTTTGGTTAATAAAGATGTGTTTGAGCCTAGGAAAAAAAAACTGCATTGAATTGACCTCTTACCTGGAGATCCAGGTAAAGGTCTCACCTGCTGGGAAACAAAGGATTTAGGCAGGAATTGAGACAGGTAAAGCAAAGGCTACTCCAAAGGTCCATGTGCTGCCTGTCCTTGGTTTCACAGCGAGGTGCACAGGTGCCTTGTTTTCTTCTAGAAAGTAGCTTCTGAATACAGTTTCTGTTTGGAGCTTTTCAGTTTGCCAGTGCTGAATAATGTCTGTAGTGAAAGTTGGTTTAGGAGAAACTAGGAGAAAAGAGGAATTAAAGAGAAGTTTGAACATTTCTGTATTTGTTTTTCCTGTGATTTTAGTGTTTCCCCCCTCCTTAGTGAATTATTATAGAGTTTTATTAAAATGTAAGTTCTGGAAATTAGACATCATGATAGTTAGACCAACATGGGATACTGTACTCTTAGGTTCCATGATACTTCATAGTACATCTCTTTATTGTATGTTAAATGATAGGGAAGTTTAATAAAATGTACCTAGAGAGTACTTATCTATTTTATGTGCTGTAACATTGAGTACTTGATGCAAATGTAGCCGATCTTGATTCAAAAAGGAGCAAAAGTGGTTATAACCCAAGAGAGGAGACAGGCTCATCTTTTGATGGAAGGTTCCTTGTTGGTGGCATAATAAGTTCAGCAAAGTCATAGAATTTGAGGCTCTAAGGTACCTTCATAGAGTCTAGTCCCCAACCTTTTATTTTACAGATAATTCAGGGTCATTCAGCAGGGTAGAGAAAGAACTGTGGGCACAACCTAGAACTTAACGCCTGCGCTGCTGTGTCTTTTCATTTTCTGATCATAGTTGAAGCATTTACTCTTATATCTCTTTAAAAGAACATATTATTTGATATTTTGTTGGTTTGAAACCTGTTGTGTGTCCAAGGGCACCTAAAGGCTTCCCTCTTGCTCACTTTTCCTGGTTGCCCAGGTCATTCTATGCTTCTTTGAGGGTGGGTTTGGATATAACTGAAATGAAAGCTGTGTTGTGACAATGCTTAGAGAACTGTCTCTGATGATACTTCTTTATTCTTTAAGAAAGCAGTGAAGAGGCAGTAAGGGGACTGTTATTTCATAAAACAATTGACTCTGGACTGAGAAAAGCCCCGGGTAGCAGATGGTCACATCCCTTGGCAGCTGTCTTTGCTACCTTTTACAGTCTTAGATATTTTGGGCCTCAGTTTTCTCTTAGGAAATTTAAGGGGAGTTAAAATGGATGATTTCCAAGGCACCTTCTAGGTCTTGAATTATTATTTTTATAGAAGTTTTTCCACTTGATCAAATAACCAAACATGAATTACTGACAGTCCATTTTTATTACTGTTTTGATTGGTTTTCATGCGAATTTGGAAAATGTCTACAGACTTTACTGTGAACAAGCTGCTAGCAGTTATTTACAATGCATCCACCAGGTGCTCAGGGGCTATAAAAGAAATAGTGTACAGCCTAAGGAGACAGAAAGACTTCTTTATCTCCTAAGCAGGGGATGTAGGGCATTCTTCACTTCCACTGGATTTAATCTCCATGAGTAGAGGGACTTTGTTTCTCTTAAGTAGTGTAGGGTTCAGTAAACATTGGTTACATTAATGAAAGAATGAACCCAGTTGTCAGTCTTGCTTATATTTACTGAAGATACACCCCTGAGATTTATTGTTTTCTTCAAACTGTAAATGGTGTTGTTAACTTGAATAAATTTCCCAGAAACTGTTCACTTTCCGTGGAAGAATGGAGCCAAGATACTCTGAGGCTAAAGAAAAAGACCATAAATACTCCATTCCTTTCTTAGAGATTAAATTTAAAATTAACTTATTGAATGCACTGAGATTTCCGCTTTCAAATAACTTAGTTTAACCTGGCATTTCCCAAACTTATTTGACCCCAGAATCCTGTCCCTTCCATTCTCTCATGGAATACTTGTTCCTATTCTTCAGAACTTTGA
Organism: Propithecus coquereli; assembly: GCF_000956105.1. NCBI lineage: Eukaryota > Metazoa > Chordata > Mammalia > Primates > Indriidae > Propithecus > Propithecus coquereli. The sequence continues at coordinate 3,900,247 of NW_012139414.1, forward strand.
CTTGTGAAATAGAAAGGTGGATATAGGGAATAGTAATATGGAATAAATAGAAGCAGCAACATTAGTTAAGAATAATTAATTCAACACAACAGATCATACACGTTAAGCACTATTCCTGGCATCCCTGTGTGAAGGTAGACCTGTAGATTTTTTTTAAAAAAGACTATCTGTATCTGTGCCTCATTACAGATTAAAGGTTAGATGGTAGAGAGATTAAAGGAAGTTACAAGTGACCTAATAGCTATTTTACAGTTATGGAAGTTGAATGGTAGTGTTTTAACTTGTGTCAAGGGCTGCCCTGTCAGATACTGCAGGGAAATAATGATGAAAGGGAGCCTGTGTCTGCTCCTTCAGGAGCTGGCTGTCCAGTGGAGGAGACAGACATGTAAACAGATTATAGCAATAAAGTACTCAAATGTGTAATGAACAGAAATAGGACACGGGAAGGAATGGTATTTTTTTCCCCAATTTGAAACAGGGTTGCTGTTCATATAATAAGCCAAAACCAAATTAGCTGGAACCCTTGTAGATCCTCCAGACAAAATTCTACTTATACATCAAGATTCAAATGACTTGGCTTTTTTATGCTTTCTGTGATGCAGAATTAATTGCATCATCTGTATTCCCAGCAGAACCTTGGCTTACACCTCTGTCATAGGCCTTATCACGGTTTACTTTGTATGTGAACTGCTTGAGGACAGAGCAGAGCAGGGTTGTCTGTTTCTCTTTCCCCGGGGCCTGCATGCACAGTGTGTACTATAATATTGGCAGCTTTGGTTAGACTTGGGGCAAGACATTGGGGCTGTGAAGGTTACTCATTTTAAGTAAATTGAGTAAATAAAAGTAGGTTTTATGAAAAGTGGTGGTATCATTGACATTAAATTCCCAGAGTGCTTACATATGATCTAAGTTTTAAGATTTCAATTACTTTTTTTTTTTTTTTAGGAATACTTCCATATCATGTAGTATTCTTTCATATGAATGTTCCATACTCAATAGTTTTTGCAGGACCCTACTCTTCTATCCTATATTTCATTTGGAATAAGATACGAACAAGTTCAGTTTGGTATCCTGTACCCCATTAATGATTGTGTTTTAAGGGCAAGGTCAGGGTATTGATTGGAGACATTTCCCTTTAAAGCAGTGGTCCCCAACCTTTCTGGCACCAGGGACTAGTTTTTCCATATGGATTGGAGGGGGGGAGGAGGCGGAGCTCAGGTGGTGATGCCAGCGATGGGGAGCAGCTGTAGCAGCTGTAAATACAGATAAAGCTTTGCTGGCTCACCCACCACTTATCTCCTGCTGTGTGGCCTGATTCCTAAGGTTCCTAAGTTTTATGGAAGACAATTTTTCCACGGGGGTGGGGTGTTAGGGTTAGAGTTGGGGTTGGGGAGTGGGGAGGGGTAGGTGGAGCCAAGGCGGAGATGTGCATCTGGGTTCCTAACAGGCCACGAACAGGTGCTGGGCTGCAGGCCCATGGCTGGGGACTGTGGCTTTTAAGTATTTGTATCCATTTGCAATTTGCGGGTATAATGATTCTCAGTATGGTGCAGGAAATAACTAAACTAGAAGTCAAGCTGACTTGGTTTTGTAGTTCATTTTCTTTGTTACCTTGGGGAAGTCACCTAACCTTCCAATAATGGGAGAAGCTGGATCAGAATTAGCACAGTCTTTTTCTAATGCTGACATTTCATGGTTCTCTGGGGAGGATTCACTTCCATGGAGGTGGTTTAAAAGTGGATACATTTTTAGGTTTGAATGGCTTTTGTTCATTTAGTTTTTTTCTCCTTAACCTGTTTTGGAGCAATAAGATTGCTTGCCATGGAGTAAAACCAGAGTACCTGGAATTCTCAAAAGGCTGCAGTTTTTATCCTATTTTTTTATTTTTAGAGGAAGGAAAAAAAATGCCAAAATAAAACCCCCCAAGCTTATCTATATCCAGGAATCAGGACAAATTCATTCCATTTTTCTACACACATAGTGTATATAAGCATATTAAAATGATGTTCTGGTTTGTCTGATGTTGCTTTGTCTTCTGGGCTAGCGTGCAGTGATGTCATCATCATAGCTTACTACAACCTCAAACTTCTGGGCTCAAGTGATCCTTCTGCCCTTAGACTCCTGAGTAGCTGGAACTACAGGCATGCACCTCCACACCCTGCTAATTTTTCTATTTTTTTTTGTAGAGACGGGGTCTTGAGCTTGCTAGGTTGGTCTTGAACTTCTAACCTCAAGTAATCTTCTGCTTTGGCTTTCCAGAGTGCTAAGATTAAAGGTGTGAGCCAGTGCTCCCAGCTATGTGTGGTAAATTCTTTCCTGAAAAAGAAATACTTGGTTTGGCTTACCATCCTGAATCTAGGAAGAATTGTATTTGATAGATACATTTTGAGCATTTTCATCAAGAGTTGAGGTAAGAAGTTGCCTTGGTTGGAAAGGACTTTCATATAGAAGCCTGCTCATAGTTCTGTGATGAATGTACTCTGTATCTTTAGATAAGTCGCTGAACCTTTCTGGATGTCAGTGTCTTTAACTGTTAGATTTGAGATCATTCTGATTAATAACAGCTCTGTGATTAAACAATTCTAGGCATTTATTTCAGGCTCCTTCCTGTTCTCTTCCTTGAGAGATTAACAAATATCCCCACCCCTTCCCCACACAATCCAAGATAATCGTTGATTTGTGAAGGAAATGGGGTACTTTAAAACACTTTAAATGGTGCATTCAAGAAAATTATCTTGTGTTAGTTATCTATTGATGTATAACAATATTACCACAAATTTAAGTAGCTTAAAATAACATAATTTACTCTCTCACAGTTTCTGTGAGCCAGGAGTCTGGGCACAGCTTAGCCATGGGTTTTGCAAGGCTGCAGTCAAGATGTTGCCCAGAGCTGGAGTCTTAACCTACTTGCTGGACTGTGGAATGATCTGCTGTGAAGCTCATTCAGATCGTTGGAGTTTATTTCCTTGCAGCTGCAGGGGCTAAGGGTCTTATTCTCTTATGGGCTAGGGGCTGCCCTCTGCTCCTATAAGCAGCCACATTTCCTTGTCATGTGAGGTTCCCCGGCATGGCTGATGGCTTCCTCTAAGCCAATAAGGGAGTGAACAAGGCAGGTGCTACAATCTTTTGTAATGCAATCACATACTCATGTACATCCATCATCTTTGTTCTGGTTAGATATAAGTCCCAAGTCTCTTTCATACTTAAGGGGAGAAGAACACACAAAGCCATGCACACCAGGAGGCAAGGATAATGGGGCCACTTGAAGCATTTGTCAGCCACAGAAAGACAGAAACCATATTTAAATTTTTTTATTTGTATCTTCCTTTGGATCTGTGAATAAACATCTCATTTCACATTAGAGCCTCAGTAAACATTCATTGATTGAAAATCCTTCTGCTCAATTAAAACTACTCAGCTCCACAGTGTATTTATTTGTATCAAGCCCTCATTTTGTTGAGTCCACAGATATTGGTGAAGGTAGAATTTGAGGCCTATTCATTCATCTGCCTTCCTGCCCAGCACAGCACCTGTAGGTGTTAGAGGTGCTCATTAAGTGTGTGTTGAAGTATTGTAAATATTATCTCCCCCCCCACCCCCAATTCATATCCTGAAGCTCTAACCTCTAATGTGACAGTATTTGGAGATAGGGCCTTTGGGAGATAATTAGGGTTAGATGAGGTTGTGAGGGTAGAGCCCACATGATGGGATTAGTGCCTTTATAAGAAGAGACAGCAGAGAGCTTGCTTTCCTGCCATATGAGGACACAGCAAGAAAGTGGCCGGGAAGAGAAGCCCCCACAAGAACCGTATCGTGCTGGCATGCTAATCTTGGACTTTCAGCTTCCAGAACTGTGAGAAAATCAAGTTCTGTTGTTTAAGCCACCTAGTCAGTGGTATTTTGTTATGGTGGCCTGAGCTGTACCACTCTGTTGTTCTCCGTGCAGCAAGAGATAAACAGCTAAGCACAAAGGTTGCAGGATGGCAGTGACCGCTTGGCAGCCAGTGAGCCAGGCCGAGTGGTGTTTAACTGCAGTCATCCCCGTTCTTTACTGAGCTTTTGTCATAACTATTTGTATAGGACCTCTAGACTTTTTTTTCCCTGAACAAAGTGATGATCCCATACATACTGCTCTTAGTTTTTAAGCATTGAACTGCCGAACAAGAGCATTTAAGAAAAACAAATGCTGCTCTTGAAACATGGTGGGAAGTTATACAGTAAATTTATGGTGGGAAGTTAACAGTAAATTCTTAATTTCTTCTTCCTGAGTCTTACCTTTTTTTTTTTTAACTTTTAAAGTTTCTTTGTTCATCATTCATTCATTCATAGGTCGAGATGTAGAGGGTCCAGTAGCCTTCCCCAGTTTTCTACCTTTCTGACTTTGGTAACCTTGCTTTATTTTCCTAGTTTCCATGTTGATACAATTGGAACATTCACATCTATTTAAAAAGAATAGGATTATTATGTAAAGCTTCTAGCACATAACAGTCACTCATGACAATATGACTAACTATATAAGAATGACTCATGTGCTTCATTATTTTATTCAGTTTCATTCACTGTGCCAACGATGGCATGGTATGTATTAATGATCTCCGTAAGAGAAAGGTGTGAGGTGGGAAAAGGAACCAAGAAAATCTGACAATCTCTCTTCTTAAAAACAAATCTTAAATTTATTTATTTATGTATGTACGTATGTATCTATTTATTTATGAATGAATGAATGATGCAGTCTTATTCTCTTGTCTGGGCTGGAGTGCAGTAGTGCAGTCATAGGCTCACTGCAGCCTTGAACTCCTGGGGTCAAGCAATCCTTCTGCCTCAGCCTTCCCAGTAGCTGGGAGTATGGGCGAGCTCCACCATGCCAGGCTAAATTTAAAAAAAAATTTTTTTTATAGAGATGAGGCCTTGCTACATTGCCCAGGCTGGTTCTCAAACTTCTGGCCTCAAGCCATCCTCACACCTCAGCCTCTCAAAGTGCTTGGAATTACAGGCGTTCAAATCTCGAATTCTTAGGGTTTTTTGAATATTTTTAAGCCACATAAAATTAGTTTTTAAAAATTGTAATCAAAATTATCAAGTAGTGCAGGTAGTTTTTTGACCTGGTGCTTAATCGTACTAAGAAACAAATGCCTATCTATAAGGACTCAAAAATGATTTTAGCTGTGGTCCACAACCTTCGAGCCATAGCCTAGTACCAGTAACGGCTGCGTATCACTGCCTGAGATCCGCACCACCTCTTCCCAACCCACGACACTCCCTCAGCCCCCCACCTTGGTCTGTGGAAAAATTGTCTTCCATGAAACTGGTCCCTGGTGCCAAAAAGGTTGGGGACCACTGATTTAGGGGGAGGATTTTAGAGGTTGGGTATTCCATCCATCCTTTTCACTTTATAGTTTAGGAGACTGAGGGCATTGAGCAGTGATGTATAGTCATGTGGGAGAGGAAACAGTAGTTGTAAATCTTACATTTTATACAAACTCAACATTTTCAGTAATTTCATTGAAAACAAACACTAAACAAATTTAGACCCGTGAAGCCCACTGACCTGGTGGGATCAGCCTGACCAAGCAGGCCATGCCTTATCTCTGGATTGCAATGCTGGGACTCCTAGTGGCAGACCCCCTCAGTGTTCAAAACTTAGCTCATAAGTTAAAGCTGAATTGTGTGTTGGGGGGTGCCGTAGGGGCAGTGGCAGAAAAGAGACTTCCAGTCCTGGGCTCCCGCTGTTCCCTTAGGGTATTTAGGGCCCGTAAAAAACACAGGTCTTTGAATGGCAACAGATAAATAGCAATGACCTTTAATTGAAAGGGAGGAAACCAAATGGGCCAGAGGTCAGGACTTTACTAGTGGCCTGGGGGTGTCAGCTAAAATGGTCTGAAAATTTTTCCCCTTCTTCCTCCTCCTCCTTCCTGTGCTTGGAAATCCTGGAAGGAAGGAGGAGGGACTGCTAGTTAAACTAAGAGACGTGTTGTAAATACTATTGATGTGATTGGCCCCTGGGTGGGCTGAAATTTCAGGGCAGAGGAAAGGCCCCCCCCCCCAAGCCTTTTAAAAACTAGTACATTACAACCTGACTGCTACCTGCAGTTTGCCAATTACCCAATTATGACACAAATTTGCACATTTTTTAAAAAGTAGGCTGCTACTGTTCTTCCTTATACAAGGATTTTTAGTCACTGTACATCTTGTGTCTTTAAATAATGTATTAGGAACATTTTCAAGTCTGTAAGTGCTTTTTTAATGAGAGTGTGAAGATTTTAATGGGACTAGATTGCTTTTCATGACATTTCAGAGTGACTTAATTGTAACAATGTTGAGAGGCTGTATTTTAAAGTTTGCTAAGTATGTCTGTGCGGATTATAGTCAGACAACTTAAAAGGACGGATGGTTGGATAGTAGAATCAAATAGCTTTTTCCTCACTACTTTCCTCCAGATATTAGCTCTTTGCAAGTATGGTTACACCAAACCAGGCATAGGTCAGGGTTCTCTTGAACCTTTCAATTTTCAAATAGGAACGGAGGCTAATAACTAAGACTAGTGAGGGTAATTTTAGAGACAAGTTTTTAAAAACTTACTTGAGCAGCAATGTTGTTCCTGAGGCCTTTTTTCTCTCCTTTCGCAGACCCAGGAGGCCAGTCTTTGTCTGCACTGCCTATTAGTCCCTGAACTCTCTTCCCTGTTTGCTTGCTTGCTTTATTTATTTATTAATGTTTGTTTGTTTGTTTTCACAAAACCAACAAGCACAAAGGCACTCATCTTTCAGGTATTTTAGTGTTCCTAAAGTATTGTCACTCTCTAGATGACAATTTTTACTGTTTTAATGATGAGGATTTCAGACTCAGTTTTTTTCTTATGTTCAAAACGAGAAAGTCAGAGGTCTTTCCTGCACAAATGTTCTTAGGGTTCTAGAACCTGTGGCAGACTTCTCAAAATTAAATCAGATGGTCAGATACTTCCAATACCACTCTTAGTATTGGCTTGCATTATTAAAGTTTCCCAGGGCTGCCACAGCAAAGTACTACAAATTGGGTGGCTTAAATCAACAGAAATTGTCTCACAGTTTTGGAGGCTGGATGTCTAAAATCAAGATGTTGGCAGGGCCATGCTCCCTCTTAAACTTTGTAGGGGAATCCTTTGCCTCTTCATAGTTTCTGGGGGTTTATTGGCAGTCTTTGGCATTGCTTAGTTTTCAGCTGTCCAGTTCCAAGCTCTGCCTTTGTTGTCACTTGTGTTCTCCTTGTGTGTCTTTACATGGCCATCTTCTGAGGGGACACCAGTCATATTGTCCTATCCTAATCCAGTATGACCTCATCTTAACTAATTACGTGTACAACAACTTTATTTCTAAATAACATCACATTGTGAGGGGCTGGGGATTAGGACATTAACATAGATATGTGTGTGTATGTGTGTGTGTGTGTGTGTGTGTGTGTATGTCTTTGGGGGGGGGCGCGACAGCATCTCTGTCTCCTGGGCTAGAGTGCAGTGGCATTACCATAGTTCACTGCAACCTCAAACTTCTGAGCTCAAGCAGTCTTCTGCTTTCAGCCTCCTGAGTAGCTGGGCCTATAGGAGGGCACCACTGTACCTGGCTAATTTTTCTATTTTTTGTAGAAATGGGGTCTTGCTATATTGCTTAGGCTGGTCTTGAACTCCTGGCCTCAAGTGATCCTCCTGCCTTGGTCTTCCAAAGTGCTAGGATTACAGGCACATGAACCGCTGGGCCCTGCCTTTAACATATATTTTTTGTAGGGACACAATTCAACCTTTAACATGGTTCTACTTTAAAAAGCACCCAGGAGATTTTGGTCCAGCCTACACGGGTTCCCAGAGCATGATTCCTGACCTACCTATACAGAATTCATCAGGAGCGGTAAAAGAATCATAAGACATATATGTATAAGGGTATATAAACATGAATTGTTTAAAGAAGAAAAATAAACCAAAAACTTAAGTACTTACCCCCCAGCTTAAGAAATAAAACATTACCGTTACCTTTGAAAGCCCTGGAAAGCCTGGGGTGTTTGTTTAAAACATAGATTCTCCTCCGAGGGGTTAGGTCAAGGAGGTTTGGAGCAATAATTTCTATTAGAATTTAGTAAATTTTTTCCCCTTTCCCCTAGGTGCATTTTTAACTTGGTCTTGAAAATTTTACTTTGGAGTTGAGTGAGAATTTTTTTTCTATTATAGAATAGAAAACATACAAGAAAAGTTTTAATAACTTTTTTCAAAATGCAATGGAACAGTCATTAGCTTCTGTTTGTGAAGTTTCCTGAAAAATCTCACCTGCACTTGGTATAATTTTCTGAATTAGTTTAGATCTGTGGCTCATAGAGACTTAAAGTGTTGCATAGTCAGGTTTGTGTGAGGGAAGATGTGTGTGTGTGAAGGTAAGGGGCCTGTTATTGATTATGCACCTTACATTCTTGTCTTTCTCCTGGGGATTTTGCGAAGATTAATATCTGCCAGATAATTTTAAGTTTGCAAAATGCCTTGAGTTCCTTGGGGGAAACTGTTACATAAATGTAAATAAATTATGCAGCACCTGAATTTGGTTGTTCATCATTTTTTATAGTGTGCTTTAATTAAAAACTTAGCACTATTTAAGTTGGATGTCTGGGGAAAGGGTTTAATCACTCAGAGATGGTTAAATAAGTAGATAGGAGCAGCATTTAGGCTGGAACCCATAAAGGAATAAATGAACAAGATGTCTTCCAGAGATAAGTCATCTTCCATGGTATTCGCTGAGCTCAGCTGTGGGTTAATGTCTCCTCCCATATGTGTACACAGTGCTGTTAGAGAATCTGCCATTCTTTCACTATTTACACTTTGTCTCAGACCGTCATATACCTTGGACCTCTCGGGTTTTCCTGAATGAGCTGGAAACCTTAACGAAAAGGGGAGTGTTTATCTTACTGTCTGGGTACTTGGGGAGCTAGAAGTGTCTGACAAACATATTGGCTTCTGCAGCCCAATAAGCTGGGTTCCAAACTGCCTTCTTTTGTGGGTTACACACAGCTTTGTGTTCTAGTGGGTAATACTGTTTGAGGGCTATTGTAAGAGTGGAGATAGGAAATGGTTGCTAACACCCCACAGTCCAGTTATGGCTGCTTTGTTTGCAGCATTGTCAGTCTCACTGTGTTTTTGCCCTCGTTGGCCCTGTGAAAAAAGAGTTACCTCATCCTCCTTTCCATGGCTGACCCCAAACCAAAGACTTGTAAGCTTTCTCATTCGTGTACGATATGTCTATTAAGCACCTACTAGGTGCTAAGTAGTGGGCACTTGTGAATTACAGAGTTCTTGATGCTATAGAACTGTCTGGTGGAGGACACAAACAATAAAAAGAAGCGCTAAAGTCAATAACTAAATAGCTATAATTGGATGAGGGGTATAAAGGCTAATTACAGACTCAGAGCATATAACAAGGGGACCTAACCCAGTCTCGAGTTCCAGGGAAGGATCTCGAAGAGTGACACTCAGCAAAATCTGAAAGGATCACTAGAAATTAGTGAATTGTCTCCTAAGAAGTATACCATGATAGCTGTGTATGGTGGCCCCTGTAGTCCCAGCTACTTGGGAGGCTGACCCGGAGAATCGCTTGAACCCAGGAGTTTGAGTCCAGCCTGGGCAACATAGTGAGACCCCATCTCTGGGAGAAAAAATAGACCATGAAATCACTTTTTCCTGTTCCTTTCTCTGCCCTTTTCCTTCCCCACATAATCTCATATGGTAGTACAATTTTAGCTATCCAAAATGGGCCAGTTGTTTTGTTACACTGTGGATGGTTAGAGATTGGGGGCTATGGGAAAAGGGGGTAGAGTTCAAAGCTGAAAATAAACTAGATAACAACAGATGGTAAAATTGTTTATTGGGATGGATTAACTCATTAAATTGGACTCTTGCCATACTGTTTCTCCTAAATTGTGCTCTGATGACCTTTTTGGAAACCTAGTACTACCCACAGACCCTTGTTGTATGTCTGGAGTATGTTCAGGGCTTGGGGAAGATACACTTGGCAAAGGTACTTCCTTCTCTGTACTCTATGGGAGACAACAAAGGATTAAGATATTTTACTTTTTAGATATAATTTCTTAAACCTCTGACATCAAAATTGCCAGGCGCCTTTTAAAAATACACTTTCCAAAGCCTCCTATCCCATACCTGCTGAACTATAATCTTAGCAGTAGGACTCCTGGCCACCTTCACTCCATTGAGAGCCACTGCCATGAAGGCATGGGTTGCCAATGGGTCTCTCAGAGCTTAGAGAGGAGGACTTTCATTGTTTTAGTCCCCATGGGTGGTCCCTGCTAGATTTCTTACCATCTCTCACTGTCAGAACCAGCTACATAATTGTGGGGCCTAGTGCAAAATGGAAATGCGGAACCCCTTATTAAAAAAATTATTAGGAACTTGGGATGGCAACAGTAGGGCATTAACCCAAATGTGTGACCCCACACCTTCTGGGTGTGGAGCCCTGTGGGACTGTGAAGGTTGCAAGCTATTGAAGCCCTGCTCACCACTCCTATATGACTTTTTAAAATGCTCCAGCAGTAATGAAGTACTTACTGCTCCCTGTGTACTGCACTGTTCTTTGCCTTTGTCCCTGATGTCTTATTGTGTGGAATGCTGTATTTCATCTCTTTTATCTCACCTGGGCTTATCTCAGTTTTTGCACATACTATATTAGAATCCTGTGCAAGTCACCACCACAAGAGTGTGTGCTTTGAGGGCCCAGATTCACTCTTCTTCATCTTTTTGTTCCTTGCCCTTAGCTGAGGCTCTGCCTCAGTCTTCTTTTAAGTGTATTGAGTAAAATACTTTACCCTGAATCTTTTCTTAAAACCTAATTAGGTTACAGGTC
>NW_012139414.1:3911161-3920038 GCF_000956105.1 Propithecus coquereli
GGAGGGGGATGGGAATGCAGATTGGGTTCAGAGTGAGGTGTTGGAGGCAGTGTTGCCCTAGCAGTGTTGTGTGGATGGTCGAGAACTACCAGGGCAGGACTGGTGGAGACAGTATGAGGAATGAGGTATGAGACAAACTTATGTCTGTGGCTGGCAAGTTGTGCATACTTTGCGGTTGACACCCTTGATAGCTGCGCCCATCCCTCTCATAACCAGTGTTTTCTTTTCGGATCTGTCATTGACTTCTGAGTTCCTGGGAACAACAGTTTTTTCTGAGCCACAAGTTCAAATGTGCTGTTAGCAGAACCTGAGGAGATGTTTCTTGTGATAGGAAGGTGGCCATTTTGCTCAGTGGCTAATATTTGAAACTTAGTCATTCCTGGATTGTTTGAACTAGTGTGTTCTACAGAATTCCCCAAAGCTAAATGCACTTAGGAAATGAAGTTGTGGCTCTGTAGGGTAAGAAATTAGGACCTGCCTCTTATACTTAAAGGGACTAACGGTTATTGAAACCATAGGGGTTTCAGCCTAGGTCCACTTCATGAGATCCATTATTGAGACAATGAGGATTACCAAGGAAGAAAGGAATTTTTAAAATTTGAAAGATGTCTTTCATATTAAACAGGAGAAGCTGCCTCAGATCTGTCTTCCTAACCAATGGAGATCATGGGCTTTTTAATGAGGGGCCATGTTCATTGGGGCAGGTTGTGGGGCTTGGTGAGTCTTCATGTTAGGAAGCTTGCTCAGGGGCCTTCAGAATCTCCACTCCTTTGTCTTCCAGAAATTGTGTTATTTCTAGGAAATAACTCAGAAAGATCATCAAGCCCTAGTGGCCTGAGAATGTAAAACATGAGAGGGAGAAGATTATAAAAAACATATAGTTGCCATTGAAATTTGTTTATAGAGCTGGTTACAACTATATTTCTGCCTTGAGGTGACCAGAGGTAGCTATGAAGTTGGGTGAAACCTCTTCATCTCATGGTCCAGCAACTACAAGTTCAGAAAAGTTAAACAGAATATTCAAGATTGAGTCAGATATTTAGTGACCGAATTGGAATTGGAATCCATGGATTTTGCTCTTCCCGAAGCCTCAGTAAATAAATATTTGTTCAGAGATACTCTTTTCTTACTTTGAGGATTATTATCCGACCTTGACCTGATGGAGTTAATGGAATGAAATATGTACTTCTCTTTTGGAATTGTTTTGAGGAGGAGAAGTGAACAGATTGTCTGAAATAGCACCAGCCACCTGAAATATGTGAGCCACATATGTGATTTGAAAGTTTTTAGTAGCCACAGTAAAGAAGTGAAAAGAAAGCCAAGCAAGGTAGCAGGTGCCTGTAGTCCTCGCTGCTTGGGAGGCTGAGTTGGGAGGGTTGCTTGCATTCAGGGTCAGCCTGGGTAACATAGCAATACCCTGTCTCTAAAAAACAAAAAAGAACAGAAAAAGGTAAAAAGAAGCAGATGAAATTAATTTTAGTAATTTATTTGACCTAATATATAAAATTAAAAAAAATAATTTCAGCATATTCTAGAAATAATGAGATATTTACTTTTTTTTCCTCTCCAGTGTGGCTACTATACTGGACAGTACAGGTCTTAAATGTACTAGCCAGTGCATTTAATTTTTATTTTCCTTCCTTCTTTTTCTTTTTTTTCTTTTTCTTTTCCTTTTTGTTCTTTTTCTTTTTCTTTTTTTTTTTTTTTAAGACAGGGACTTGCTCTGTTTCCAGGGCTAGAGTGCAGTGGTGTCATCATAGCTCACTGCAGCCTCAAACTCCTGTGCTCAAGTGATCCTCCTAGGCTCAGGCGATACTCCTGCTTCAGCCTGCAGAGTAGCTGGGACTACAGGTGCACGCCACCATGCCCAGCTAGTATTTTATCTTCCTTTCTAGGCTGCTTTAACCCATGCTAATTAGCATAGGAGATTGTCGATTGGTGTGGTGATACAGTGTTGGGAAAGTGGAGGATGTGAGATGTGGACTTAGTAGTTTTAGTGTACCAGGTGAAAGGGGCAGGTGAACTCAGAATCCTCCAACTTGGGTTTGCTGTAGATTGCTCTTTGTTCTGGGAATCTGAAGGTAGTGCTTGCAGTATCTTATGGGGACAGAAACCACTTTGTTACAGGGACTTGGGCTTTTAGTCAAGGAGAATTTCGCTGCTATTGAGTTAGCCTTGGCTTTTCCCTTCTGTCTGCACAGAGTTTGCTGCTGACTTAGACCCTTGCTCCTCTTAGAATCAATTGAGAGGGAAGGTGTGGGTTTTGAGTAAGGTCACTAATCAACATGTGAAATCTTCCTTGTGTCATTTAATTAGAATTTTAAGTATCAAGTGGGTGGTAAAATCATATCAGCCTAGGTAGATCATAGAAATTAGTAAATTAAGGCAGCAGAAGACCCCTCCCCCCACATATTTGTAGCTAGGTCTGCACTATTATAGATAAAGGCTAGTATATATTTGGTCTACAGGGTATGATTTGAATGTAAGTTTTTCCTTTATTTTTTAGATTACTGTTCAAAGTCCACTGACAGAATGCAGGGAGACAGCCTTGATTAGATTAGGCTAGATTAGATTAAGTCAAATGGTTAAAGCCTTTGGAGCCTCTAGTTTGTAGGAGACACCCTAATGGCCTTCATAGCGTCCCTAAATCCTATTAGGTAAGTTAATCTTATTGAAGATTTTAGGTCCGTTATAAAGCAGCGTTGGCCTTAAACTCTCTAAGGTGGTCTCTGGTGGTTAAGGTGAACTGTCATTTTAACTTTCTTGGATTAGGTTGCTTTTACTTGTTTGGGGCAAGTTAATCTAAATAACTTGAAAGTAGGTACCTGCAGTTGGTAGAGAGGACATTCCATGTAGAAAAATAGGCTGTCTCCTGGGTGCCCTTTGGCTTGCTGGCTATTAGTGCCTGTGCCAAACATTTTCTATTTTTTCAGTCTTGGCTTAGGCAAAGAGAGTGAGGTGAGATGTGTGTAAATAGTTGGAAAATTGGCTGCTGTGTCATTGTGGCAGGTATAGGGGGTAGATGGATGGGTGGGAATTTATTTTTAAGCTTTGTGAAATCATCCCTTGTAGGCTGTATCCATTTTAGAGGTTTTCCTTGAGAATCATGTGTTGAGTCAATAGTATGGTTGAGACACTCTACTACATGTTGGGAATAAAATAAAAAATCTTGGAACTTGGGAGTTGGAGGCATCCTTAGCTGTAATTTTCTGAGTGTGTTTATAGTTTCATTATAAGTGCTAGCTGGCTCTTGCCTATTTCTACAGATTCAGTGACCATTGTTTTGCTTCAAAGGATGAAGCCACATGTCTTTTTTTGTCATAGGCTTTCCCCCAATTTGTAACTTTATTGCCAGGAAAAGTTTTACAAAGACATAAATTATGTCAAATTTTATTATAGATTTAATGTCTTCTGGAAAAAGGGAAAAAAATGCAAGATATTGGGACCATGCAGGTTTGAAAGTATGCTTACTTGCATCTACAGTGAGTACTGGAGGAACTTTGAAAAAAATGCTAAATTTGACTTAGATCTTTGCCAAAGGTGGTTTTGTCAGATATAAACAACTTCAAGACCCACAAGTTATTATTACATATTGGATTAGCTGTCAGAGTGGCAGGGAATTTCTTTTTGGACTTTTTTTTTTTTTTAAGAGACAGGGTCTCACACCATCACTCAGGCTGGAGTGCAGTGGCTTTATTGTGGCTCACTGCAGCCTTGAACTCCTACACATAAGCAGTCTTTCTGCCTTGGCCTCCTCAGTAGGTAGGACTACAGGCGCATGCTACCTACCATGCCTGGCTAATTTTTAAACTTCTTTTTGTAGAGATACGGGTCTCACTCTGTTTCCCAGGCTGTTCTCCAACTCCCGCTCTCAAGCAAGCCTTTCACTTTAGCCTCCCCAAAGTGCCGGGATTATAGGTGTGAACCACAGCACCTGCCCCCCAGCATCTTTAAAAATAAGGTTCATAGTGCTTTAGCTAGGAGGCCGAGGGTCCACCATTAAAATCCTGTGAGTTAATTGGTTCACAGGCAGAAAATGAGGCATCTGATGGTGCATCTGGCTGTTCCGTGAATATCTGTGAGAAGGTTCCTGCATCAAAGGGATTGAGGTGACACTCTGACCTTGGAACTTCCAGTGCTGTTGTGGAGTGAGGACTTCCTCCTTGATAGAGCCTAGCAGTGAACTTATTGGCTCCTAATTTATTCCTCCACATGGGCTCTGCCTCTTACTCTTCTTAGGCCAAGAAGTGAGTTAAGCTAAGTTCTTTATTTAACCTTTCTAGTGGGGCAGCTCTGCATCTGTGTCCTCTTCCCAAAGACTAAAGAGAATTTCAGGTGTGGGCCAGACGTGGAGCCTGAAGAACAGTTATGATTGATTAGTGGCTTTGATTTACTTTTAGGAATAAACGTACACTAGCCCATCAGGTGGAGATAATATCTCTCTCTAACACTCCTCTGTATGAAGTGAACAGTGTTCTCTTCCTGTATAGCACTTGTATTTTCAAGAGCTGGGGTCATTGACAGAATACTTCTCACTCTTGAGTTTGAGTGTAGCAGAGTACACAAGCCTGATGCCAGAAAGCCAGAAATGTAATTTTCTGTAAGTGTGTTAAGAATTACTTTAATTCTCTGTATGTGAATGCACATGCTCACACTATTGTGGTGTTTTTTTTTTTTTTTTTTTTCATGCTCCTTGAGGAGGAATAGCTCCCTTTCTACTTTTATGGATTCTTGATTGCACACTTCTCAGGGTTACCTTTGTTAGGAAGCAGCTGCTGGAAGAATGTATGCTCATTTTATACTTGTGACCTTTACTCCCCTGGCCCCTCTGACCTGAGGCTCACCCTGCTTGCCACCTCCTCTGTATCAACCCAGCTTTGTTTTTCTGGGCCTGTTGTTCCCTCTCAATGAAGTCCACCTCCTTGCTTCTCTGTCTCAACTTAGTATCTATTTCTGCTGAGGCAGTTCCAGATGGGCAGAGCTTGGGGAGGTAATTTGAATGAGGAGAAAAATTGGATCTGGTTAGGGGAAATTTATAAAACTTCTGTATTCTGTGCTAATAGTTTTCAGATGCTTTGGAATCATAATATGAGACATTGGTCTGGCGACCTTCGAGAGCTGCTCTTACTGGCCAACAGACATTTATGCCTGCTTTTTCTCCCTCTCACTGTCTCTGCTTTCCCTGCCCAGTTTGTCTGGAAGAGTCCACCAATTCGTTAAAAGCCCACTCTTTCTCCTCTCTTTTAAAGTCTTCCTGATTGACTTCCCACACCAGCAGCACCCAATCTTTCTTGGTCTAGTTCTTAATCTTGCTTGGTCCCTTTGGGACAGGAGAAGCCATCCTCTCTGTGGTTTGCTGATATCCTCAAGGGGAAGCAGGCCACAGACCTTTCCATGTCCTGCCCCAGACCTTCACAGGGAGCAAAAATTATGCCTAAAGCTTACTGAGTACTTAAAATGTGCCCAGCATTGTATCAGGTACTTTATATAAATTATCTCTTAAAATATTGTAACCAGCTCAATAAAGTTTATGTACTATCATTGTCCTCATTTTACAGATGAGGACGTTGATGCCCAGAGAGGTTCAGTAATGTGCCACTATGTACACAGCTGCAATCAAATGATGGAATCACTTGATTCTATCAAATAAGGCAGCCCCCTTCACAGCCAGGATAGCTGGACTTAAGGTAGTTTTCCTTATCTGGGGTGTCTCCCCTTTTACATTGACCTAAACACTTACTGTCTTTATATTTTCAATTCATTTACTGAGTGGGGTGTTCTGGGTTAGTCTTTGATGATGGCGGCTGTGTTTTAAAGAACCAGAAAAATGTTAGAGGTGGTCTTCTTTAGCTGTAGTACCCTTTGACTCTGCAATCAAATGATAGGGCTCTTGACAAGGAAAAAAGGCCATAAGTGCTCTTGCTTTGGAAAGATCAGTTAGTTGGTAGAGGTTGTGTTTTCTGTGGTTAATTTGTGTTCCTGTCTTAGTAATAACATGAGTATCCGTAGGCAGCAAGTGTGTCATCCAGCAGTCCCATAAAACAAGGCACTCTTCAGCTTCAGTTGGTGCACCTGAATAACAATAGGGAAGCTTGTTGACCATTTGGCACTTCACAACCCAGTAATTAGAAACTGTAAAACAATAATACAGACATGAGGCAAATCCTCCAGTTAATGAAAAAAAATCTACAATCCTGTGGCTGAGTGCAAAATCACAACTGGCTGCTTATACAGCAAAGCAAACACTTCAGGATTTTGACAGCTGTTTTGTACATATGAAAAGCTCTAGGCTTTATATTAATTTGGGGGCTGTCATGTTTTTTAAAAACTGGAAAGAACAATTGCCTGACTTTGTTTTTTTCATTTACTTCAGTGGCTCTCAAATTATGGTCCCTAGTCCAAAAGTATCAGCGTCATCTGGCAACTGGTTAGAATTGCAGATTCTTGGACTCCCAGCCCAAACCTACAGAACCAGAAACTCTGGGAGTGAGGCTAGCAATTTATGTTTTAAGGAGTCTTCCAGGTGATTCTGATGTACTTTAGAGTTTGAGAAACACTAGGGAGTGGTTAGAGTAATTTGGGGGAACGGAACTGGAGACCCTTCTTGCCCCCACTCAAAGATGAACACTAGACTTCTCTGGGCAGGGGTGAGACAATTGGCTTGAGATGTATTCATAACATTGAGAATATATGAAGGGCCAGGTATGGTGGTGTGTGCCCACAGTCCCAGCTACTTGGGAGGCTGAGGTGGGTGGATCACTTGTGCCCAGGAGTTTGAGACCAGCCTGGGCAACATAGCGAAACTCTCTCTCTCTCTCCCCGCCAACCCTCCCTCAAAACACACACACACACACGAGAAGGCTGAAGTCTGTCTCCCCACTGTGTCAGGAAGTTGAGGGGGAGTGTCTCCCAGGAGGCCTGTGCCTTCCTGGTGCCCTAGAGAGGAGAAGGGGCTTGAACAGTGGCTTATTGCCAGCCTTTAAGGAACAATTTCAGTGTTTCATTCACCACATGGGCTGTTGTACTGCCCATAGGTCATACCGGGCAGATGAGAAGAGGCAGGGGGACAGAGCTAATACCATCTTATCTCCCACGCAGAGCCTTAGCAGTGCCACTGATGTAATGTGCTCCAGTTGTCAAGAACTGTCATTAAAAACTGAAAGGTAAGATGGCAGTGGGATGGTGGCAGGGCAGATTTCTTTTTTTCTCTGTATGTCCCCTCTCTCTTCCCTATTTTCCTGCCCCCAGCTATCTTGGCAGATGGGATTGTTTAATAATTTTCTTGTGACCTCTTGGCAAATGGCCCCTCTACTCCTTCCCCACTATGTGGTGACCACACAGTGATAGAGGTTCATTTAAGAGCCATTAGAAGTCTTTGCATAGCTGACCACTCCTGGAAAGGCTCCTTGGGAAGTAAGAGTGTGTGTGCCACCAGAGTGAAATGAATTCTCAAGTGGCGTTACCACAAAGGATCAGGTTGCTGACACTCCTTGGGTAGCTAGGTTGACAGTCTCTCTGTTGGGGAAAAATCCTGATATAAACAGGAGCATTCATCCTGTGGCTTTCCTGTTTTTTTATTCAGAATTGTTAATTTTGCTCATTTTAAAATTTAATTTGCTCGCATTTTTTGCTGTCTTTCAGAATATTGGGTTTTCTTATTCCCTTAAAAAAAAAAAAAAAAAGAGCATAGGGCATGTTAGCCAGTGAGTGTATCCTATTCTTTGATTTAATCAAAATAGCATGGGAAAGCTGCAGGGATAAAGGGGTGAATGAGACATAGCTCCTGTCCTCCCCGACCTCACAGAGCCTAATTTCTGGGAGAGGAAAGTGACCAAGAAAAGAACCACTCAGATCTTGGGGTTCACTTTATTCTGTCTGTGTTTTCAAGTGTGAGAACTTGCTTGGATACCTGGATTTGTTGTTGGATCACAAGCCCAACATCAGGCTTATGTGGGCATATATAGTTATTTTGGATTTTGTTTTATTCTAAGGGATCTGTGTCCTGTTGGCTTTTAGGAGGTGGTAGCTGCTGATTCTCCTTTCATATGACATTCAGGGCTCATGGAGAAGTCAGAGGCTCACATTGTGGTGTTCTTCCTGGACTTCAGGAAAGATGATCCTTCTATCAGATGAATGGGAGGGTCTAACTAAGCCAGTTAGAATTTCTTGAGTGGTGTAGCCTTTTTTTGTATTGGGACAGGAAGGCTGACCCATCATCCTCCCTAGCATGCCTGCCCTTCATCTTGCTTTAATTAAATACACAGCTGATGATGTCAACTTGGCTCTTGGTTGGAACAAAACATCCGGCAGACAGTTGTGACAATTAAGTCTCAAGACCCAAGCTTCGTTTGTTCTGAGGTAATTAAGATAAATCTGCCTAAGCATCTTCACATGCAGATAAAACATAGCGCTGATTAGAGGTGACCTTCTAATAAACCTGATTTGATTAGGCAGAACCAGTGGGGTGCAGGCAAATATTTGAGACTCTGGCCAAGCTGATTATTCCATTGACCTTTCACATGGAGGGGGCGGGGGAAACCTGTTTGATTCTTTCTGTCCCTGAGTACTTGACGCTATTATCTGTGACAACTAAAGGGCGTAAGGTGAAATAAACAGGTGAGACCTGTGGACTTTTCCTTAAGAGTATCAGTCAGCTACCACCCGGGTCGAACATGCCTTCTGGAAGATCAATGGAGAATGGATTTTGCTGGAGGTCCAGGCCTGGAATGATAATTAAGAAGGACATTACAAAACACACCTAGGCATGTTCTGATAAAGTTTTAGCAGATGTGGTGGTGAAGTTTTTTTTTTTTTTTTAAAGTCACAGTTTCTTTATTTATTAAGGTAATGTTTCACAGTTTGTTATAGAAAAGCCAA
>NW_012139414.1:3922738-3970862 GCF_000956105.1 Propithecus coquereli
TTTTTTTTTTTTTAAGAGACAGGGTCTCACACCATCACTCAGGCTGGAGTGCAGTGGCTTTATTGTGGCTCACTGCAGCCTTGAACTCCTACACATAAGCAGTCTTTCTGCCTTGGCCTCCTCAGTAGGTAGGACTACAGGCGCATGCTACCTACCATGCCTGGCTAATTTTTAAACTTCTTTTTGTAGAGATACGGGTCTCACTCTGTTTCCCAGGCTGTTCTCCAACTCCCGCTCTCAAGCAAGCCTTTCACTTTAGCCTCCCCAAAGTGCCGGGATTATAGGTGTGAACCACAGCACCTGCCCCCCAGCATCTTTAAAAATAAGGTTCATAGTGCTTTAGCTAGGAGGCCGAGGGTCCACCATTAAAATCCTGTGAGTTAATTGGTTCACAGGCAGAAAATGAGGCATCTGATGGTGCATCTGGCTGTTCCGTGAATATCTGTGAGAAGGTTCCTGCATCAAAGGGATTGAGGTGACACTCTGACCTTGGAACTTCCAGTGCTGTTGTGGAGTGAGGACTTCCTCCTTGATAGAGCCTAGCAGTGAACTTATTGGCTCCTAATTTATTCCTCCACATGGGCTCTGCCTCTTACTCTTCTTAGGCCAAGAAGTGAGTTAAGCTAAGTTCTTTATTTAACCTTTCTAGTGGGGCAGCTCTGCATCTGTGTCCTCTTCCCAAAGACTAAAGAGAATTTCAGGTGTGGGCCAGACGTGGAGCCTGAAGAACAGTTATGATTGATTAGTGGCTTTGATTTACTTTTAGGAATAAACGTACACTAGCCCATCAGGTGGAGATAATATCTCTCTCTAACACTCCTCTGTATGAAGTGAACAGTGTTCTCTTCCTGTATAGCACTTGTATTTTCAAGAGCTGGGGTCATTGACAGAATACTTCTCACTCTTGAGTTTGAGTGTAGCAGAGTACACAAGCCTGATGCCAGAAAGCCAGAAATGTAATTTTCTGTAAGTGTGTTAAGAATTACTTTAATTCTCTGTATGTGAATGCACATGCTCACACTATTGTGGTGTTTTTTTTTTTTTTTTTTTTCATGCTCCTTGAGGAGGAATAGCTCCCTTTCTACTTTTATGGATTCTTGATTGCACACTTCTCAGGGTTACCTTTGTTAGGAAGCAGCTGCTGGAAGAATGTATGCTCATTTTATACTTGTGACCTTTACTCCCCTGGCCCCTCTGACCTGAGGCTCACCCTGCTTGCCACCTCCTCTGTATCAACCCAGCTTTGTTTTTCTGGGCCTGTTGTTCCCTCTCAATGAAGTCCACCTCCTTGCTTCTCTGTCTCAACTTAGTATCTATTTCTGCTGAGGCAGTTCCAGATGGGCAGAGCTTGGGGAGGTAATTTGAATGAGGAGAAAAATTGGATCTGGTTAGGGGAAATTTATAAAACTTCTGTATTCTGTGCTAATAGTTTTCAGATGCTTTGGAATCATAATATGAGACATTGGTCTGGCGACCTTCGAGAGCTGCTCTTACTGGCCAACAGACATTTATGCCTGCTTTTTCTCCCTCTCACTGTCTCTGCTTTCCCTGCCCAGTTTGTCTGGAAGAGTCCACCAATTCGTTAAAAGCCCACTCTTTCTCCTCTCTTTTAAAGTCTTCCTGATTGACTTCCCACACCAGCAGCACCCAATCTTTCTTGGTCTAGTTCTTAATCTTGCTTGGTCCCTTTGGGACAGGAGAAGCCATCCTCTCTGTGGTTTGCTGATATCCTCAAGGGGAAGCAGGCCACAGACCTTTCCATGTCCTGCCCCAGACCTTCACAGGGAGCAAAAATTATGCCTAAAGCTTACTGAGTACTTAAAATGTGCCCAGCATTGTATCAGGTACTTTATATAAATTATCTCTTAAAATATTGTAACCAGCTCAATAAAGTTTATGTACTATCATTGTCCTCATTTTACAGATGAGGACGTTGATGCCCAGAGAGGTTCAGTAATGTGCCACTATGTACACAGCTGCAATCAAATGATGGAATCACTTGATTCTATCAAATAAGGCAGCCCCCTTCACAGCCAGGATAGCTGGACTTAAGGTAGTTTTCCTTATCTGGGGTGTCTCCCCTTTTACATTGACCTAAACACTTACTGTCTTTATATTTTCAATTCATTTACTGAGTGGGGTGTTCTGGGTTAGTCTTTGATGATGGCGGCTGTGTTTTAAAGAACCAGAAAAATGTTAGAGGTGGTCTTCTTTAGCTGTAGTACCCTTTGACTCTGCAATCAAATGATAGGGCTCTTGACAAGGAAAAAAGGCCATAAGTGCTCTTGCTTTGGAAAGATCAGTTAGTTGGTAGAGGTTGTGTTTTCTGTGGTTAATTTGTGTTCCTGTCTTAGTAATAACATGAGTATCCGTAGGCAGCAAGTGTGTCATCCAGCAGTCCCATAAAACAAGGCACTCTTCAGCTTCAGTTGGTGCACCTGAATAACAATAGGGAAGCTTGTTGACCATTTGGCACTTCACAACCCAGTAATTAGAAACTGTAAAACAATAATACAGACATGAGGCAAATCCTCCAGTTAATGAAAAAAAATCTACAATCCTGTGGCTGAGTGCAAAATCACAACTGGCTGCTTATACAGCAAAGCAAACACTTCAGGATTTTGACAGCTGTTTTGTACATATGAAAAGCTCTAGGCTTTATATTAATTTGGGGGCTGTCATGTTTTTTAAAAACTGGAAAGAACAATTGCCTGACTTTGTTTTTTTCATTTACTTCAGTGGCTCTCAAATTATGGTCCCTAGTCCAAAAGTATCAGCGTCATCTGGCAACTGGTTAGAATTGCAGATTCTTGGACTCCCAGCCCAAACCTACAGAACCAGAAACTCTGGGAGTGAGGCTAGCAATTTATGTTTTAAGGAGTCTTCCAGGTGATTCTGATGTACTTTAGAGTTTGAGAAACACTAGGGAGTGGTTAGAGTAATTTGGGGGAACGGAACTGGAGACCCTTCTTGCCCCCACTCAAAGATGAACACTAGACTTCTCTGGGCAGGGGTGAGACAATTGGCTTGAGATGTATTCATAACATTGAGAATATATGAAGGGCCAGGTATGGTGGTGTGTGCCCACAGTCCCAGCTACTTGGGAGGCTGAGGTGGGTGGATCACTTGTGCCCAGGAGTTTGAGACCAGCCTGGGCAACATAGCGAAACTCTCTCTCTCTCTCCCCGCCAACCCTCCCTCAAAACACACACACACACACGAGAAGGCTGAAGTCTGTCTCCCCACTGTGTCAGGAAGTTGAGGGGGAGTGTCTCCCAGGAGGCCTGTGCCTTCCTGGTGCCCTAGAGAGGAGAAGGGGCTTGAACAGTGGCTTATTGCCAGCCTTTAAGGAACAATTTCAGTGTTTCATTCACCACATGGGCTGTTGTACTGCCCATAGGTCATACCGGGCAGATGAGAAGAGGCAGGGGGACAGAGCTAATACCATCTTATCTCCCACGCAGAGCCTTAGCAGTGCCACTGATGTAATGTGCTCCAGTTGTCAAGAACTGTCATTAAAAACTGAAAGGTAAGATGGCAGTGGGATGGTGGCAGGGCAGATTTCTTTTTTTCTCTGTATGTCCCCTCTCTCTTCCCTATTTTCCTGCCCCCAGCTATCTTGGCAGATGGGATTGTTTAATAATTTTCTTGTGACCTCTTGGCAAATGGCCCCTCTACTCCTTCCCCACTATGTGGTGACCACACAGTGATAGAGGTTCATTTAAGAGCCATTAGAAGTCTTTGCATAGCTGACCACTCCTGGAAAGGCTCCTTGGGAAGTAAGAGTGTGTGTGCCACCAGAGTGAAATGAATTCTCAAGTGGCGTTACCACAAAGGATCAGGTTGCTGACACTCCTTGGGTAGCTAGGTTGACAGTCTCTCTGTTGGGGAAAAATCCTGATATAAACAGGAGCATTCATCCTGTGGCTTTCCTGTTTTTTTATTCAGAATTGTTAATTTTGCTCATTTTAAAATTTAATTTGCTCGCATTTTTTGCTGTCTTTCAGAATATTGGGTTTTCTTATTCCCTTAAAAAAAAAAAAAAAAAGAGCATAGGGCATGTTAGCCAGTGAGTGTATCCTATTCTTTGATTTAATCAAAATAGCATGGGAAAGCTGCAGGGATAAAGGGGTGAATGAGACATAGCTCCTGTCCTCCCCGACCTCACAGAGCCTAATTTCTGGGAGAGGAAAGTGACCAAGAAAAGAACCACTCAGATCTTGGGGTTCACTTTATTCTGTCTGTGTTTTCAAGTGTGAGAACTTGCTTGGATACCTGGATTTGTTGTTGGATCACAAGCCCAACATCAGGCTTATGTGGGCATATATAGTTATTTTGGATTTTGTTTTATTCTAAGGGATCTGTGTCCTGTTGGCTTTTAGGAGGTGGTAGCTGCTGATTCTCCTTTCATATGACATTCAGGGCTCATGGAGAAGTCAGAGGCTCACATTGTGGTGTTCTTCCTGGACTTCAGGAAAGATGATCCTTCTATCAGATGAATGGGAGGGTCTAACTAAGCCAGTTAGAATTTCTTGAGTGGTGTAGCCTTTTTTTGTATTGGGACAGGAAGGCTGACCCATCATCCTCCCTAGCATGCCTGCCCTTCATCTTGCTTTAATTAAATACACAGCTGATGATGTCAACTTGGCTCTTGGTTGGAACAAAACATCCGGCAGACAGTTGTGACAATTAAGTCTCAAGACCCAAGCTTCGTTTGTTCTGAGGTAATTAAGATAAATCTGCCTAAGCATCTTCACATGCAGATAAAACATAGCGCTGATTAGAGGTGACCTTCTAATAAACCTGATTTGATTAGGCAGAACCAGTGGGGTGCAGGCAAATATTTGAGACTCTGGCCAAGCTGATTATTCCATTGACCTTTCACATGGAGGGGGCGGGGGAAACCTGTTTGATTCTTTCTGTCCCTGAGTACTTGACGCTATTATCTGTGACAACTAAAGGGCGTAAGGTGAAATAAACAGGTGAGACCTGTGGACTTTTCCTTAAGAGTATCAGTCAGCTACCACCCGGGTCGAACATGCCTTCTGGAAGATCAATGGAGAATGGATTTTGCTGGAGGTCCAGGCCTGGAATGATAATTAAGAAGGACATTACAAAACACACCTAGGCATGTTCTGATAAAGTTTTAGCAGATGTGGTGGTGAAGTTTTTTTTTTTTTTTTAAAGTCACAGTTTCTTTGTTTATTAAGGTAATGTTTCACAGTTTGTTATAGAAAAGCCAACCTAGAATTGCTTTAGAGTGTTTATATCAAGGCCTCATTGGCAATTTAGGAGAAATTTCCTTAACTGCTCTGTCTCTGCCTCCTGTAACTCTAGGCACCCATCTCTTTTCAGCATTTATCACATTGTACTATAATTGTTGGTTTACCTCTCTTGTTCTGTCTTAGAAGCAGGGAAATTGTCTAATTATTCTTGATGTTTGCCCAGATGCCTAGTAGTACCCTGGGGCAGGTACAGGGGTTGGTATACTATGGTCCACAGGCCAAACCAGGCCACTGTTTTTATAGGCTTGTGAGCTAAGAGCGATTTTTACATTTTTAAATGGTTGAAAAGAAATCAAAGGAAGAATATTTTTATGACACATGGAAATTATGTAGAATTTAAGTTTCAGTGTTCATAAATAAAATTTTATTGGAATATAGCCATGCTCATTCATTTACGTTATTGTCTTTGGCTGCATTTTGCGCTACAACAGCAGAATTGAGTAGTTGCAACAGAGACCATATGGCCTAAACAGCCTAAAATATTTAGTATCTGGCACTTTTCAGAAGTAGTTTGGCGACTCCTTTCCTATTATATAGTAGGCATATAGTTAAGGCCTATTTGCATTATTTCAAATATAAATCTGAGTTTCCTGATTCTAGAAGTGCTCAGAAGTGATCCTAGAAGTGCTCAGTGAATGTTGCATGAATGAATGATCTGTTTCTCTTGTTATTCATTTGTAA
This sequence comes from Propithecus coquereli, assembly GCF_000956105.1. Classification (NCBI taxonomy): domain Eukaryota; kingdom Metazoa; phylum Chordata; class Mammalia; order Primates; family Indriidae; genus Propithecus; species Propithecus coquereli. The sequence goes on from NW_012139414.1 coordinate 3,928,705, forward strand.
CCCTAAGTTTAGGTCTTAGTGGTACTGGTTCATTTCTTAGAGCTAGACAATTATACGGTATTCTCTTCCAAGAAACTTAAATATAGAGAGTTCTGTTAATTATTATTAGCTTTCCAGGTTCTGAACCCATTATATGGGATACAGAGACATAAAAAGGCACAGAGAGGTTAAATTGATCAAAACACACAGTGAAGAAATGGCATGGCAGGCACAGTGGCTCTCACGCCTGTAATCCTGGTACTTTGTGATGTTGAGGAGGGAGGATTGCTTGAAGCCAAGAGGTCAAGACTAGCCTGGGCAACATAGCAAGACCTCATTTCTATAAAAAAATAAGGAAAAAAATTAGCAGGGCATGCTGGTGCATCCCTGTAGTCCTAGATGCTGGGAGGCTGGGTGGGAGGATTGCTTGAGCCTAGGAATTCAAGGTTGCAGTGAGCTATGATTGGGCTAATGCACTCCAGACTGGGCAACAAAGTGAGACCCTGTCTCTTAAAAGGGAAAAAGGAAATGGCATGACTCTTCGTGTATTCATCCTTTTCTTTCTTTGCTGAGGCCATTCTTTGCAGTGAAAGAAAAGTCAAATAAACCTGGAGCTATTCATGAGAAAACTACTGTCTAGTACTATGTAATACATTATTTCTTATAGACATTAGTATCTTTGTAGGATCTGCAGTTCATTACCAAGGAAATTCATTTAAAAAAAAAAAAAAAGACCATAGTTTAAAAAGTAAACTGCAGAGAATGGTAGCAATTACCAAATGTAAACAGTGTGGCCTTCGGGAACCACTATGAAATTGTTTAGTGAATTAAATTATTATGCTTTTGATATTCACATATCTACTTCCATTGACTGTTAAGGAATATGCTTCAAGGAAGACAGATGAGATACAGGTAAAGTTTATTTTTAAGACACTAATGTTAAGTAAAACAAAACAAAACAGTGACTGTCAGATACTTAATGACCTTGAAATCTAGCTTTGGTTTTGAAACAGTATCTTTAAAATGACCAATGCCACAAATACAATGCAGAGGAGTTAGAGAGCATTGGAGTATTTAGGAAGAAAGTGAGAAATCAGTAATTTATAGAAAATTACTAACTTGAAATATTGTTGTATAGTTTGCTGGGGTTTGAGGGAGCGAATGAATTTGTCAGGGAAGAATGAAGGAAGGTTAGGAGATGCATAGAGCAAAGAAATACAGATTTAAGCTTTCCTAGGAATCTAAGGTCAGACACTTGTTAAATTTTGTCCATATACGCATTGTTTCCTGTGGAATCCTTAGTGGAGTGTGATTTTTTTCTTCTGTCGCTTATTAAATAATTTAAAGGGACAAAAGTTAGTGCTTTAGGAAGCAATGTTTTCCTGAAACACCATGGTACCCACTTACTGGGTATCTACCAAGGGGTGGGTACTTAATACATTTTACAACAGCTCTGCATAATAGGGATAATATCTCTATTTTGGGGGTGGGAAAGCTGAGAGTTAATTGGCTTGCCTGAGGTTTTATAATTAGCAGCCAGAGCCAAATTTCAAACCCAAATCTGTCTTCCTGAAGCCCTTATATGTTGTTACTAGTATCCCACTTCTTCAGTGGTTATTTCCTAAAGATTTCATTGTTGGATGCATAAATCCAGCTGAAAGCCATACTTCACCACTTAATGTGAATACATTTCTTCTGCATTTCAAGACTCAGCTATCCTCCGCTTTTTCGAATTTCTGGTTACTTTGTACAACATCTATGATTTGTTAGCTTCCCATGTCCCCTTAGATGTTAACCATTTTGATCAATATCAACTTGCTTTTGCTACTTAATGTAGAGAAACTTCAGATAGAGGGTAAAAAGTAACCTGCATTCAACTGAAAAATTACATTTGGTTTGTCATTGGTGGTATGTGCCCCATCCTTCTGCCCTGGCACTCCCAGTGATTCTAAAAGGAAGAGTTGAGAAACAGCATTCCAGGCTTAGAGCCTCCACATTCCTTGGGTTCTGTTGGAACACTTCTTGGCAGCATTGAAAATTGCCTGTGTTTTCATACTGATTTTCCATCCTGGGCCACCTGCCTTCTCCCGTCCTGCTTTTTTCCTTTTGTACCTATGTGGTTAGTGCTCCTGGGGCTTTTTACAGTGGCTTTCATCATTCATATTGCTGAGTTTTCCAGGAGCTTTTTTCAAATTTTGAAGTTTGACACAGCTATAGACTTTTATTTATTTTTAGTAAGTTCACTTCTGACCCATTTTGTTTTGGACTTCATTACGGCAGCCTCCAGGAGAGAAAAAACAGAACAACACAAATTCTAGCAAGAGTCAGGAGGCAGAGAGTACATTGTTGATGGAAATCAGTTACTATTGATTTCTTAGGATACAGGTCCTAATGGTTGACAAATCTAAGTTACTTACTTTGGGGAGTGGTTCTGTAATGTCAGTGAGAAGTTGATCTGGAAAAGATACTGAATTGGACATGGCTGATGTAACAAGGATGAGCCAATGCAAAGGAATAGTGCTTTTCCACTTTTTAACCTTCATTGCACAGAGGATGTAGAAAGCCACTACTGGCCTCCCAATAACATTGGGAGCCTGCCAGTCAAGGTGGTTTAACAAAGAGCAACTCAGGAATGATTGGTGGAAAATCTCTTACCCCTGCTCATAGGTAACGTGTAGGTCTGGAGAGAATTCTGTGCATGCAGGCAATCTTCTTGATCTCTTAAAAAATTGAAGGGACTAGGGAGGAGTAAAGATTGGAAGCCTGGAAAAATTGATTTGTGAGGGAAAAAGATTCAGAAAAGACATTTTCTTGCGAGTGAACTTGCCTTACCAAAATATTGTGAAAATTCTAAAGAAAAGTAGATTGAATCAAGCTAGCAAGAACTGTTAGAAGGGAAAAATCTTAAAGGGTAAAATTTGAAAATGGAACGTGTCCTATCCACATTATTTGCCATTCCATAAACTAAGTTCATTGGAGCAAAATGTTTGAAACATTTTCTGCTACTGCAGCTACCAGCGATCAGTTCCTTCTCTCACTCCTGTAAAGGCAGGTACTATAATATTTAGTACCTAAACCATCTGGTGTTGGTGGTTGTTTCTTACATCATGTGACCTGCCTCTACAAATAAATTGTGTATAAGCTTAACCTGGACAGTAAGTGGTGTGATACTTTTTTAAATCTTTAGGGCATAAGGCCCATGACCAAGGGAAAAAAAAGTTATTTCTCTGAAAACTCTGACATTTCTGTTGTTGTGTTCTCATGGTTTTGCTAAGGTAGGGTTTCACAGTGTAAGACAGGTTAGGATTGTGTGTTCTAGAATTATGAACAAGGGTGCCCTTGAGAATGATAAAAAAAACATGCTGCAGTGCTGCATGTGTATTTGTTTGTTCCATGTGGAAGACGTTCTGGGCTTTGTCTGTCTTTGCTATTTATTTATCACCTATAATGGTGCTGCGCAACCACTCCGTGACAGTGTTATTTTAACTTGAAATAGCATGAGGGTTAGGAGAAAATACCTCATGAATGTGAAGGGGGATTCTCTTGGGCGTATGTAATTGCAGTGATTTGAAATGCTTTCACAGGTTTGTGGGAGAGGATAATTTTTCTTCTTTATTTGCTCCTTTTATCTTGTCCTGAAACCAGTATTACCTCTCCTCCCACCACCCATATGTACTTCTTATTCCCTTCTCTCTCTCTCTCTCTCCCCCCCCTTCCTCTACCTCCTTCTTCCTCTCTCTCTTTCTTTCCTTAAAAGAAAGCCCTTCCTAGTAAGAGTCAAGGCATTTGGAGCTTCTTGTTTTTTATTAGTGGTTTTTGATTAGACTTTTTAGTGCTGGGTAGGGGATGTGAAAAGTCAGGGCCATTTGATAGTAATTGCTTCCTGGAAGAGCCAACCATTTTATTATAAGGGTGAGGGGTGTTTGGGGGCATTGTTTTCTGGTTCCAGGTGTGTTCTGAATGTTTCTGGCGGTGGCATTGACTCCTTAGCAGGGTGCTCAGGGTGCTCAAAATGTCAAAATGTTGACATTTTGGGCTGGATAGTTCTTTCTTGTGGGAGTACGTACATTGTAGCATGTTTAGCAGCATTCCTGTCCTCTGCACACTAGATACCCGTAGCATCCCTGAAGTGTGACAACCAGAATGTCTCTAGACATTGCCAAATGAGGGGCAGGATAACTCTGGTGGAGAATTTCTGCCTTAAAAAGAGGAAAATGGATTTCTTTGAAGCAGAGGGTAGCCAGGAACCTCTAAGAGCTAGAGCCTTCATTTAGGTACTTTGGTATATTAAAAGAACCTCTCAAATACCAGTGATAAAGGCATATTTAGATTGTTGAGATTCCTGTATAATCCATAAATATCATTTTAGCACTTGGCTTCAATTTCCTAACACTAGAAATGTAGATATGTTATTTTTCCTTATTTTCAAAATGAGAAGGTTTGTAGTATGGTAATCTCTGAGGTTTCTCCCAACCCTCACATTTTATGATTTTAGTTATAACAGACATCTTATGGAATTACAGAATTTGAGAGCTGAAAATTTATTTGTGATCATTTAGTCTACTTCTATTAGTTCTGTCCAGTGTGATTTCCACAAATAGATCAGGCCAGAAAAAAACAGTTGCTTTTTTATAAGTGGAAATTATTAAATGCTCTCATATTTAGAGAATTTTTCAGAACAGTCTTTTATAAAAATGTTTCCTTTTTTTTTTTTGGTCTCTCCCTGCCCCCACCAAATGTTTACTTTTCGAACTGACTGTGATATAGATGACTGCCTGAGCTTCACATGTCTGTTGTTTGGAATCAGGCTTTTAAATGTTGGTATTTATTTTAATATTCCCAGGCCTTGGCTGGTACTATTATTGTCAAACAGCTTTATGGTCTACTACCTTAATGAGGGAAACTTTGACTTCCCAGAGTGCCTTGGCTGATATATTGGTATTAAATTGGTAAGCCTTCTATTCCATCCGCTTATTTATGCTTTAAGCATAAATCAGAATGGAGAATATTTTTTCTGGCCTGAGTGAGAGGTGGTTAAGAGGGAAATCTAATACCTTTTATGGGTTTATATGCTCCACATATGATGTGCCCAACCAGAAATAATAAGATACACACCAGATATGAAGATAGTAGCTAATATAATTATGTTGGAGATCATTTTCACCATTCGAGGGCTGAATTACATTGAACTCATTTCTTCAACTCTAACAGGATTTGGTGTAGTTGCTTAAATTTGAATTGATAGCTGAGATGAAATACTCATGCTCGTGCTTTCACTAGAAGGTTTGGATTGTGTCTATTTTTTGTATTTCTGGAGCTTGATAAACTGTAAAGCCTAGAATATTCAGATTTATGGCAAGGCTTAGATCGATGGGGAGGTATGCTGTAGTGTAAGCTAACAGCTTAGTATACTTTCTGTGGGCTCTTGCCTGGAAAAGCAATCTGAAGGTATAATGATCAGACACAATGCTGTTCTTAAGCCTTATTGGTAATAACAGATCTCTTAGCCTGTACTAAAAAGGTAATTTTGCATGCATTAAATATTCAACAAAGGGCTTGAACTGTGCTTGCTTTGGCAAACAAATAGATCCCAAAATGAATCAAACAAATTGTAATGCAGAACAAATGGAAATAATTGAGGATTTGTGTTAGATATTTAAACTCACATTTTATCCTCCATGTCCTTATAGTACCCTCAGAAAGAAAAGAATCTTTTTAAAATGGCAGTGAAAGGGCTGTATTATCTCATATTGCAGTGTGGTTCTGGACCCAGTCTGTGGGCCTATCTTTTCTTTCACTCTTAGCCATGTAAAGTAAAGAGGGTACTTAAGGTGTTTATTTAATCCTGGAAGATTTTTATAAAGAACATTTTCTAATGAAGCACAGCACATGGCATCATTATCATTTCTAACACAGAGAACTCATTTTCAATTTTACTATCAAAGAAAAATGACAAATAGAGAATGCAAGAAAAACCAGATGGACTAACTATATTAGGAGCTTAGTATGCATATTTTGTGTCACATATTAGCATTCATTAAGTCAAAAGGGAAAAAAATGAGTTTTGCCTACATGCATTAAACCAATAAGGCTGGCAAAGTTCCAAGCTAGCTCTTGTGGATTAATTGTTTCATAACTGTTTTAATTAAAATTGTTCGGTATATGATTAACCTAAAAGTTTTAATTTCCACAAAACTGTTGAACAAATGAGACATTAATATTTTACATTAACCATGGCAATATTGCTGTGGTTTTCAGAGCTGCTACTTATTCAAGTAAAACATGCCAAGTGGTAGGTGGAAAGTGCTCTGTATCTCATGTCACTACTAAGAAAACCTGCAAATCAGAACACAATCCATAGATGAGCATTTATGGAGTCATCCCTGCCTCTCCTGTTCTGACTATCCAAGTTAGAGCTGGGCAACTGTCATAAATTGTCAGGTTGAGGAGGTTAAGAATATAACCAGCAAGAATCAATTTATTATGTCTTTCTTCCATTTGGCTCCAAACTAGTGTTAGTGTATTATGTGAGATCCTTAGATTAAAAGGGGTTGGCCAATGGGGATTGTGACATTATTGTTAAATTCTGTGGTTTTAATTTAGGAGATAGGTACAATGTTAGTCCTGGAATCAAAGGGAAGAAAGGGACGGTTTGGATGACCCATCACCTTTATTTCTTGAGGTTCTTTAGGTTGGCACCAGGCTAAGTTTGGTAAAACCATATCCCATTTTGCAAATGGTAAAACTGAAGCCCTGTAAAATTTCACTGTATGTATCTATCACTACTTAAACACACAGATTTGCATTTCTCTCACTCTTCCTTATTCCCACTTTCCACATATGCCCCCATTATCATGTACTTCAGTTTGTTAAAAGGTTGGGATGTCTTTCTTCTCCCCTCCTCTAAGCCTTTCACTGTCACTTCACTGTGGGTTTGGGTCATGGTACTATATAAATTCAAGGTAGCAGTGGTATTTAAATCGCATTGAAGGATATTTTAAATGATAAGATTCATGCTATGCAGTGGAAATGATGATGTTAAAATTCAGCCTGTCCTAACTGTCCGTATAGTGATAGATATTTTTAAGTACTAGACTGAGCCCACCTATTAGGTTTTATGACACTTGATACAAGCTCTTCCTCACAGGTTTAGATCTGTGGGAATCTGGGATGCAGCATCTGAACAACAGAAATGTATTTGTCTTGCACTTACATAGTCAGGATCATGTGACATTGTGATCTATCCAGATTTCCAGCTGCAGTCCTAATTTGGTCTCTTTAATACCTTGTCCAGTTGTTTCTTCCTAGGTTCCCTGTGTTAGCTTTCCTTTCTGTTCTGTATAATTATTATCCATCCTAAATTACTTCTGTTTAACTTTTTAAACACCAGATTCTGAATATATTATTCATATAATTAGTATTTTTGAGGTAGTTAATAATCAGAGTACAATCATAAGTTTTAAGTTGCCACATTTGCCAGAAAGCCAGCTTTACTTACAGAAGTGATTTTTGAGATAAATGGTGTATCAGGCATGTTGTTATCTGTTCTTTTCTTTAGGCTCTCTTGAATTCTATCATTATGTGAATTTAGACCATTAGAAATGAAATGCACATACCTGGACCATATTATTTTGGTTCTTCAGAGAATTGCCATTGTAGAGTTAAGTGCTGTGTCCTTCGTAAATGGGGAGTAATAGCCTTCAATTTAAGAATTTAATATTCTGTAGTCAAAGAATATTTCTGTCTTTTGAAAAACCTTAATATAGTATCTTAATGTTTCTTATATACATATACATATATATTTACACATGTATTTATAACACACATGAATATCAAACACTTGTCTAAGAATTCAATGCCAGGAAAAAATTTCTTCTGACCAACATGTATGCATTTTGCTTACTCTCAAATGTTTGTTGAATGAATGAACAATTATTTGCTTACATATTACATAATTAGGTAAGAGAACTATTGCATTTCCCTGGAAATTCCAGACTTAGTAACCATTTTTAGATTACTCACCCTGAGTACTTGGTGATCAAGTACTATTACTCTTTTGTTTGGTGAGTGCTATTTTCCATCTACTTTTAACAGAATTTTCTTTGGTTAAAAACTGACTTCTAAGCCTTGATGCATCTGTAGTGGAACACATGTGTAGGTGAACAGTAAGAGGATTCGTGCATATGGTTCCTGCCCTGTAAGATCTGAGATTCTTGGTGTTAAGACAGTACATATTGAACAAGAAAAAGAAGTGTCTGTCTTTGTTTTCTGCTGCTTATAACAGAATACTTGAAACTGGGTAATTTATAAAGAAAATGAAGTTATTTCTTACATTTATGGAGGCTCAGAAGTCCAGAGTCAAGGGACTACAACTGGCGAGGGCCTTCTTGCTGGAGGGCACTCTCTGCAGAGTCCCAGGGTGGTACAGGGCATCACATGGTGAGGGGACTGAACATGCTATAATAGTTCAGGTCTCTTTTCCTCTTCTTAGGAAGCCACAGGACTTACTCCCATGATAACCCATTAATTCATCCATCCATAAATGGATTAATCCATTTATAGGGCCCAGTCACCTCTTAAAGGCCCCACCTATCTGTAGTGCCACATTAGGGATTAAGTTTCAACATAAATTTTGGAGGGGACAAATGTTTAAACCAAAGCAGTGCCAGAATCAGGATTTTGACATTAGTACTGTAGAAGTAGTAGTTGGGGACTTAACTGCATTTATTCTACCTCTTTTCTGCATTTTATTACCTTAATGAATGTGCTTTCTGATCCTCTGGGTCCCATTTCCAGTTCAGTTGCAGTAATTACCGTTGGGGTAAACCTCCTGGGTGTGAGGCTGGCTATTTTCCTGATCATCTCTCCACAGCCTGGTTTCCACCTCTACCTCTTAATAAAAGCTATGTGTGTACTGCTGCTCATCAACTAAATGACTGTACTTTTTTCATTTGTTTTTCTGATGTAACAGCAGCCTTCCAAAAATACCACCAAGTCTAATAATCCGTTTGTTGTTCAATACATCTTTTGTCTGAAGCTTAGTTACTGTCGCATGACAGCTGATGGCAAGCAACAAATGAATGTTTAAATGGTGTGTAATTCAACAGATGTGCCCATCCAGGTGGTTCTCCTAATAGCTGCCACACTGGGTTGGAGGGAGTGGATTGTTCAGATATTCTCTGTTGTTTGGCTAGCTCATTCTTGGTGATTATAATCTGACTTATTTTGTTCCTATTAAGTTTTTATGGCTCTATTTTGCTACTTAATTTTGATACACGTAGGCTGTATGGCTTCCATTTGGGGATGGTAAATTTCAAGTCATGAAGAAAGTTATGATTATAGTGTAGCTTTAGTAATTCCCAGTGGTCATCACCAAATAACATTTTCTGAGAGTCCCAGGTGTATAAAGCTCATCTTAGAAAGTACACATATAGTACACCACACCCTCTATCAAAACGTAGTAATTGTGGTTGGCCTACTTTAAAAATTACTCAAAGAAGGAGGGAAACTACCTATCCACTATTACTATGTAGTACTTAAAATATACAGACCAGCACATTTTAGCACACGGTGATCTTTGTGAAGATATCCTGTCAAACAAGAGAAGTAAATAATCTTCTTTCTTTTCCGTGAACCCAGCAACGAATTCGTTTAACAGTTCCTTCAAAAACTGTTGAGATTACTCTGTGGCTGGTTATGTCAGTTGGCTAGAAAAATGGTATTGGAATTAAGTCAGCTTTAGCCCTATCTATGCTGCCCATCTTTCTTAACTTATGGTCAGCCATATGTTTAGACTAGATGAGGTAGGAGGTATGATTGGATACAAGTTACATTCCTGGAAAAGATACCAAAATTATGTTCTACTAAAACTGCGAATTAGTGTGTGTGTGTGTGTATGTGTGTTTCCCCTTCACACGTGCACAGTATCTTTATACCTGTAGTGAGAACCTGTCTTTCCTGATCATATATGTGAAAACAGTTTGTTGGTAGTAATGGCATAGAAGTCAGGATAATGGTGGGGGTGGGGTGGGGAGAGGAAGATTTGATCATTGAGATACACAAAGGGGGCCTTTGAAGTATCATAATGTTCTATTGATTAATCATGATTATGATTGCAATGTGTTTATTTTATTATCCTTCTAGAAAATATACATGTTTTTTACAGTTTTCTGTATGTAGTATATCTTACTAAATATGTATGTTTACTGGAGGAAAAACTTGGAAAATACACAAAGAAGCACAAAGTAGAAAATGTTACCAGTGATCCTATGTACAAAGAAATAATCATTTTTGAGGGGACATAAATCTTCCCAGTATTTTAGGAGCATGTACATATCATAATATATACTTACTTCCATGGGTTCAGATATTAATAAAAAATACGTATATGCATGTATGTATATGAATACATGCATGTGTATATAAACCTGACTTTTCGATTTGTTATGATATTTTGACATGAGGTTCGGGATTCTGTAGAATTAATAGCTATATAGAGTACCATTGTTGGGATATATATTTTTTGTCCAACTATTCTTTCAAATTGATTTGTTTCTAATATTTATATATTATAAATAACATTTATCTTATAGATATTTAAAATTAAATAGGCTAAAGTGGACTTTATTTAGTGTGCAGAAATGTCATAAAAGGTAAATTCTATTGGGCAAGATAACTCTGGCTTAAAATGCTATTTGAAAGATGATTTTTTTCCCCTGAAAGAAAATTGAAAAAATTTTTACTTTTTTTGCTCTGTGAGGGAGGTGTGTGTCATCTGTTGTAAGTAGGAGATGGCCCATGACATCTTTCTACTCTGTTGTTGGCTGTGAAATTATTTTGTTCATTCACTTATTAAACTCATTTATTGAATACCATTTGTATGCCAGGTGCTTTGTTCTAGATCTCAGGATATAGAGATGGAGACCTGGTTTCTGCTTTCACAGTCTGGTGACATAATGAGTAGTAGTGCTTGAGATATTGTCAGTCCATAGACTCTTGAGTTTCCCCTTGGATTACTTTGCCATGCTCATATTATTAAACAGGTCATTTAGAAGCTTATATACCAGAGAAGTTGCGACTTTACTCTCTCTCCCTCAATTCCTCCACCCCCAGACTGTGTATGTATGTTATTCTTTAAGTTGGAGTCGTGGAATTCCGTGTTTGGTGGGCAAGACTTGAATAGGGCAGAAACAGAAATGAACTTTTCATGTGCAATGTCAGCATGAGAGAAGATTTGCAGTGCGTTAACTCTTTTCTGATATTGCTAAGGTCCTTTCCAGCTTTGGCCTCTGGAGATCCTAATACTGAATCCTTTTTCAAACATTAAATTTGTAGTAGAGGAAGAAACTTATATTCCTCCTTTTGAGACGCCATCTAAACTTTGGAGTATAAATATAGACTTAAGAATGAAAGAAGGGAGAAAAGTGCCTTTGCCCATCCCAGGAAATCAGAGGGCATTGAGAATATGTCTGTTCATTTTTTTTTTTTGAGACAGAGTCTCACTGTGTTGCCCGGGCTAGAGTGAGTGCCATGGCGTCATGCTAGCTCACAGCAACCTCAAACTCCTGGGCTCAAGCGATCCTTCTGCCTCAGCCTCCCAAGTAGCTGGGACTACAGGCATGCGCCACCATGCCCGGCTAATTTTTTCTATATAGTTTTAGTTGTCCGATTAATTTCTTTGTATTTTTAGTAGAGATGGGGTCTCGCTCTTGCTCAGGCTGGTTTTGAACTCCTGAGCTCAAACAATCCGCCCGCCTCGGCTTCCCAGAGTACTAGGATTACAAACATGAGCCACCGCGCCCAGCCCTATTCATTTTTTATAAACAAAATTGGTAGTGGAATGATTGGTTTTTTTAACCTGTTCCTTCAAAAAAAAAAAAAAAAGATACTTTTTGGGGTTTCTATTTGGAGAGAGACATTTCTGTGGCTTAAGCTTCAAGTTAGAAATGTTTTGGCATAGAAAAATGTATGGGGCCCCAGAAACATGATCAGACCAAAATAAAAGAAAACTTATTTTTTAGGTGGAATGTTGGGTCCTGAAATAATGGTGACTGTTATAAGTTCTTTTGCTAGGAAAATATAAAAAGAAAAATTTTCTGGACAGATGTGTCCTCCCCACACATAATCAATTAAGCAGTGTGGCTGCCCATTTTTTTACTTGATTTGCTTGTACTTCAGTTTTACCACCTTCTGCATGCCTCCCTGGATACCTGCATAAAGGGTTTCTGGTGGAGGAGAAACTTCTACCTAGACCATGAGTAATAGTCTTGATCCCAACACTCCCTAGTTATACAACCTTGGGCAAATGACTCAAGAAATCAGTTTCTTCTTTTGTAGAATGGGGTAATGGCAAGTAACGCTTGCCCAGCCTATTTTATAGCATTGTTGCAAAGATTAAGTAAGAATGCATGTAGGAAAGTGTGTACTATAAGGTGGTATATAAGTGAACTATAAGGTGATACTATAAGTGAACAGGAATTAGAACAAAATGCTTAGCTTTTTGGCTGCTACCGGTGTATGCGTGTGTGTGTGTGTTTCTTTACCGTTGGCAGCCTGGTATCTGAGTGTGAAAGTTAGAGGTAAATCTCAGGGTTTTTTAGATTGATGATGATGAATGATGAATGATGTGGCCATTGATTAGATACATTAAGTCCTGAAGGTGCTGTTGAATAAATCAGTTTATGTAAGAAGTGGTAATTATTAATGTATTTTGTTCTATTTCATTTCATTTTTGATGTCAATCAAAAAAATCTTTGAGCTGGTATACAAAAATATGTTCAGTGCAACAGTTAAAATAAGATGGGGAATTGGGGTAAAGGGAATATGTATTAAATACAGTACAGTAAAACCATGTTAAAGCTAATGGGCAGAAAACACACAGGATAGGGTAATGTAATAGGTAGCGGTGGGTCACATATTTAGCTTCTCAGGGGGCAGAACAAAGAGGGAAATATTTACAACTTTTCCTGAGAAATTTCCTCAGTGGAGGGGATGAGGCCATGAACCCTTCAGTATATCCATCAAAACATCAGTGTCCAGGCTCACTGGTTCAAGCCTGTGATCACAGCACTCTGGGAAGGCAAGGTGGGAGGATTGCTTGAGGCCAGCCTAGGCAAGAAAGTGAATGAGACCTGGTCTCTAAAAGTCCTAGTTATGCGGGCGGGTCACTTGAGCCCAGAAGTTTGAGGCTGCAGTGAGCTGTGATTGTGACGCTGCACTTGAGCCTGGGAGACAGAGCAAGACTCTATCTCCAAAAACAACCTCCTCAAAACCACACAACAATGACTTGTGAAACAGTTTTTTTTATATGGTTTATCAATGCAAATTTAATAATGTTGAGATAAAGTGTGATTTTAGAGACAGAGTAACTATAAGGGGTCAAGATCATGTGTTCCACATAGGCAGCTCTGTGAAGCTGGCTTGAGCCAAGGACAACATTGAGAGCATTATGAGGAGAGGATAAGCTGCTTGTCCTCAGGCAGTCCTCCACAAAAATTTTTTTTTGAGACAGAGTCTCACTCTGTTGCCCTGGCTAAAGTGCTGTGGTGTCAGCCTAGCTCACAGCAACCTCAAACTCCTGGGCTCAAGCAGTCCTACTGTCTCTGCCTCCCGAGTAGCTGGGACTACAGGCATGCGCCACCATGCCCAGCTAATTTTTTTCTATGTATTTTTAGTTGTCCAGCTAATTTCTTTCTATTTTTTTTTAGTAGAGATGGGGTCTCGCTCTTGCTCAGGCTGGTCTCGAACTCCTGAGCTCAAACGATCTGCCCACCTCGGCCTCCCAGAGTGCTAGGATTACAGGCACGAGCCACTGCGCCTGGCCCACAAATAGTCTTTATCCAAGCTGGGAGATGGCATCACTCCTTGAAAGGTTTACGGTGATGTTGTGGCACAATTCATTGGCCAGAATCCTAGAGAGCCAGGGATGGCGATTAGCTGTGTTGAGAGCTAAGTGTCTTTCCTGTTGGCATCTTCTCTTTCTTGATTCTGGTTTGTCTGTTGCAAGGAAGGATTAGATACCTGAATTAATAATAGTTCTTTGCTGGAGAGGGCAGCTAAATGCCAGTTGTGATTTCGGGCTCAGCTGTGCTGGGAACCACTGGGAATTTGTGGACTGCCAATAACTCATTTTATATTAGCTTTTGGGTGACCAGTGGCTATTACTTCAATTCATAGCTAGCTCAGAGGGACTGAATTAAAACCCATCGTGTTTCTAGAGTTTGTTCCTAGAATCAAGTTGTTGGTAAATGCTTTCAATTAGGTAATGCAGCTTAAGCCCTCTTACCTACTTTTCTGTTTCCCTGATGTTACTAGCACTAGATCCTCTTGAAAAAAAAGTCCTTGGAAGGACTGTGTTTTTAGAAACAGGGATTGTATTCTGTGCTTTAGTGGGACACAGAAGGAGACTGTCTGGTTAAGGCAAGAGATTGTGGCACTAAAAAAGGAAATTGGCAGGCCTGTCCCTGGTACTTTTAGTAAGTAAAGAAAGGGAACGACAGACTGGCTGGGGATTATATTAAAGGGAGCCATGATCCTTATATGACCTTACTCCCTGAACCTAGAAAAATGGTATGCCTATGTGGCAGTCTTTTTTAGGGAGCTAAAGACAGACTTGTTCTGCTGTCAGTCACATATATTTAGGAGCCTAATGGAGAGACAGAAACCTGTTAAGAAATAATCATGGCTGTTCTGGCCGATTGCTTCCTTCATTTAGCCAGAAGCCAGCCTCACCAATGTCCATGGCCAAGTTTGTGTCCACACAGGTTGCTTGTCACAAGAGGGAGGATTCTCATTAAGAATTTGGTTCTGTCTTGGTCTGTTTGGCTAAATGTTAAACAAAACAAGAATTTGGCTCTAAAATCGGGTCAGAATAAGGCTATATTTGTGTTTCTGTCCATAGCCTGCATTTCTTATTGGTGGAAAGGTCTTAATATAATTATAGAGTAATTTTGCCAACTAGTAGTACTGGGATTTGATGTTGGTTAGTTACAACAGAATTCACATCAGCTTTTTGACATTAGTTTCTATTCCATCATATGCTTCTTAGGCAAAAGGGGATTGATATGGATTATTATGCCAAGAATGAGAATCTGATATTGAACCCTAGAAGTCTGAAATAAGAAGCGTTTAGTGATTTTGTTTTTTGTTTGGTTAGAGCATACTTTTCTTCATAGATGTTTTAAGTTCCCAAGTAAGTTCATATTTTTTCTAAGTGTGTTATGTTTTCAGCATATTGCAAATATTTAATTTATGTATTTACCGTTTAACAACAGAGTGAAATAGGATGAGGAAGTTTTATTCCTATTTTGTAAATGGAGAATCAAAGGCACACTTAGTGACATAGGTGACCTGGTATGTCTGGGACAAGGCTGAAAAGAGTGCCACTTTGTCACCCTGTTATTCTGTTCCTGTACTTACTGTTTATGAAACTTCAGTATGTAATAGACAAAAAAGCAGTTTCATGAGTGACTCCTGAAATAAACAAGTAGACAAAATGTTTCCCAAATACCTGCTTTGGAGTTGGTATGTCTTCCATTCAGGTTGCCTCTGTTGAGAGGTGTTAAGAGCATGGGTTCTGAAGACTGCCTGACTCTGGATGTTAGTCTGACATCTGAGGTGCGTGACCTTGTTTTGTCTGTGCTCACTGTCCTTGTCTGGGAAAGGGGTATGATTGGAGTCTACACCATGTTAATGCATCAACACATCTAAATTATTTAGAGCAGTGCGTGAGACATTGTTAACACTCAATATCTGTTGGTTGTTGTTATTGTAATTTTTGTATTATTATTGTGAGATGTATAACTTGCCTGAGAGGGGCATGTGATGGGCAGGTGGGTAGGGAATGAGGGCTGAGAATCTAATCAGTTAATTTTAATTTATTAAGCAAAAAGGAACCAACTTAAGAGTGCAGGGCATAATGAAATCAGGTATTTCGTTGCGTGGTGAAGATGAGCTATTCTATCCCAGTTCCTCTAGTGTGGCCCGTGTACTTTCGTTGCAGGTCAGATGGCTAGGAAAAGAGTAGTTCAGCTGATTGCTCTGTGGTGAGGCTGTGAGAGGGGCAAAAATCGGAGTCAGGATAAAGTATGTACTGCAGGGGCAGATTCTGAAGATTGTGCACAACATTTGGGCGGCTAAATGTGTTTTAGTTGGTCGCATTTGTTACTATGTTAATCTCAGTGTCTTCAACCCTGTCTGACAGTTCATAGTGGTATAAGAATTTAATAGAGGTAAAACTGGTCTGACCACAGTTTGCCCTTGATAATGCTTTCACTCTGCTTCTCTGTTCTAGGAATCTTACCAAATCAATATGGAGTCTCTGATAACACTAACCCCTTTTAAATAGCCTATGTGTGAGACCACCTTTTTTGTTCATGTGGCCTACTTCCTTGATGAGAAGCCAGCTTTGACGTTAGAACTTTTTAGAATTGTATAAAACTTGAATCTTGGTATTTGTTTATATTGTTACCTTAAAAAAAGAAAAAAAAATGAAATAAAACTTTCTAACCGTGTACCTTGCCTCTAAGACTAGTGAAACTTTATAAAACTTAAAACAGATTCATCTGGACACTTAAATCTCTCTAGGATTTTGTCTTTCTGCATCCAGCAAAATACTGTACTTTGATTATTTCCTGGGGTGGTTTTGTTTGAGGTTTTAACTCTTGTACTCACAGCCTCATGATGCATATATTTTTATGCATATATTTTCACATTTTAGAGGATTGACATCATTTGGAAGACTAACAAACTTAGAAAGTTTGAGGACAAAAGTTTCAGTGTTTTTATATTATAATTTTACAGACCATCCTTTTGCCTGTAGGAGGTATATTGGTAAGCTGGAGGTAGATAGGGAGACTGAAAGGGAAGGGAAAACCTGCCGTGGTCCCAATCTCTGCATACCTAAGAAATTGAGTCAGCAACTCCTGAACCTAGGGTTTCAGTGTTCAGAAATATCTCCAGGTATTCTGAAGGATACATAACATTCTAAAAATAAGAGATTATTTGCGGTCACATCAGTGCATATTATACCTTACAGCATATTATTAATAGAAGGGAAGTGAAGCTTTGAGAAGTCAAAGAAGCCAGTTGTATACCCTAGGACTATCTAGGATAGCTTTTATACAAATCTAAACCAGTATCCTGGAATGTTAGCATTCCTGCCCAAACCTTTTTTCTTCCCTCCCTTCAGATGACTTTTCTCTAATTCTTTATGCGTTTAGATTGTTGTTGAGGAAAGGTCATGTTCTGGTTTGCACTTTTAAAAATGCTGATGTTTCTAGAAATGTCCACACTCTAAACTGAGTCCCAAGCCACCTCTTGTAATTTTTCAGGTCTTGATCTGGGTGGAGATACAGAGATGGAGGTCTCATATTTCACAATTTGGTTGAAGTCAACTATGTCAAGGTGTCTTGACTTAAGTAAGTCAGACAATTTAAATATTAGATTGATAAGACACTTTTGTGTCTGTAGCAATACACTCATCTTGGAAGGAAAAACGCTGAAAATAGAGAATGATTACTTTCAGTGTTCTGTGGGAATCTTATTTCTCTCTTTAATTAATTTTTCACTGGACAGGCTACCTGGTATCCCCAAACCTAGGTTCTAATTTATTTCTGAAACTCTGTTTTCTTTCTTTTTTTAAAAAAAAAATATTCCAAAACTCTATTTTCTGATTATGCTTCATATGTGGCAGTAGATTTTTCACTTAGAAGTGCAAAGGAAGTGCATTGTTTTTCATGTATAGATTCTTTCCAAGGACACACAACTTCTCATCATCCATTTTAATAAAAAAAAAAAATCACAGTGGACAGTTTTGGTGCCTGTTTATGGAGATGCCTTGAGAATTATCATCTGATAGAATATTTTCCAAGAGGGATAGAAAATCTAGTCTATTTGGATGCCTTGTTAATGGAGCTTTATGAGATTAAGGACTTCTGAAGAAATACAGGCTGCCAGAGCTGATAAACTTTAGAGGGCCTCTGTATACCATTCTTACTTTAGAAATAAGGAGAGCCAAAAGCCCAGAGAAGTGAAGTGCTTTTGCCCACTATTGAGATTTAGTTAGTGGATAAGTGAGGTACTTTGCCCTCTGTTGAGATTTAGTGGCCCGCTGCTGGTCTCTGAGCTGCCCATTACTCTGCCTTGACTAATAATGATAACTGATATTTCTGACAGTGAATCCAAGCAGAAGTTTTCCAGGGTCTTCAAAGGAAAGCACATTATATTATTAAAGTTCATGCTGAGTATCTTTTATTACATTCTGATTGTTTGAAAATTGGTTATTTGTAAAAACCACAGTGTGTAACTTGAAAACCCGGCATTAATCCAGCCTTTGCCAGGTAGTAGTGAATATGTTCCTTTATGTAGAATGAGAAAGTTGTTGATTTGAAGAAAAGAGATGATATCTTTTCCTCAATAAGAAGCCCACATGGATGAAAGGAGAAACAAAGATTTATTGTGGTTAAGGAAATTGTAAGGCTCAGATGGTGGTCTAATCTAGTTTTGCGCTTTGTTTTTGAAGCTACCAGTTTTTATTTTGGTGTTTTTCAGATATTCTTATAGCCTTCCTGGGGAGATTTATTTTTTGGAGACATTGGTCAAATTGTTTACTCCTCTAGGTTAAATGTACTTGGCCATCTGTTGTTAATTTTGTAGTCATATTAAATTCCATTCTTTGGCTGGATTGTAAACAACAAAAGCAAACTTAGACAGAAACAGGAGCATTTGCAAGTTACATAGCTTTGAGTCTGAATGGTGGTTTTTATAAATGAATTTTTCAAATGGGCTGAGATTCTATGCTGAGTTTTGGGATCAGTAATTTAAATAGAGGGACATTTGCCAGTTCTCTGAGAAAGCCCACTTTGAGACCCTGAACAGTTATTATTCCAAAACAAGTTCTTGGGGTAAAACTGGCAGTGATATTGATAAATTGCCTTTAAAATACTTGAGGCTAAAGGACAATGATTTTGTAATACTCTTTTAGGTTCTCCGGCTGACCTGTGAAATCTGGAAGAACTGATCTGGAAGGCCAGTATTCTTTTGGGCAGGCATAGGAAAAGCTCATCCCCCGTTTGATCCTTGTGCAGGCATTTCTTTCAGGAAGCTAGGACTGGGGGTCTCGTGGGCAAGAACAGAGACACTGAGAGCAGTACTACTGGCATTTTCATTCTCCTCTGATGCTGCACAGAATGTTTCAAGGGGAATCTGGAGTTATCCCTTAACTGTCTACAGCCTTTTGAATTGACTTCTGGGTGTTACAGATGGGACCACTGTGTGTAAAAGCACGATATTTATTCTGTTTGGATCTCAGCATCAAGTTTCTTTTTTCTAAATAATTTTATGGCAAGTGGTAGTTTCTCTGATATGATTTCTGTTGCGAGTTGAACAAAAAAGATGATGAAGTGGGGTTATTACTTAACCAAATTGCCTCATGTGCAGATAAGCTGAACTGGTGCTTTGCCTGGAGTTGGCCTGGAGTTTTCAGAAGCTCAATTGCAGCCTTTATAAGGCTGTTCCTGGGGTTGTATTTCCAATCTCTCTCAACTTTTGTTCCTATGGAAGGGAGGAAGTAGAGCTGTGACAGATATACTGCCAGATAGCATACAATAGCACACAAAACGAGAAAGACATGGCATGAGCCATTCATGGAGACAGATTTATACTCCGTGTTGCCCTCAAACCATAGATCCATCTATTTCAGAGAAACAGCCTGCCCACTGTATTATATTTCAGACAGGGATGCAGCTTGGAAGAGAGATGCTGACTCCTTCTGTTTAGTCTTTGCCTATAGTGCCACACAATTTTCTGCAGTCGGTTACTTTTGTGGGGAGGGGAAAGTTTATTTGGCAAAGGAAAGCCTGTCATTAGATTGGAAGTGGAAGAAGGGAGAGATCAGGAGACAATATTTGGCCATGCTATCGCTGTAGTGAAGTATATGTATGTAATTTTGCTGGGCTTTGTCTCCAGTTAACTGTATTATCAGGCACTGGAAGTATTACACTTATTTCACAACAAGAAGAACAAAGCCAGAGAGATTGTGATTGACCTAAGGCCAGAGTGTTTGACGCTCATGGTTTCTTTTTAGTTCTCTTCATAGGACTGTTTCCTGGAGATATGGCAGAATTGACATGTGTGTCAGTGTCTTTTCTTGACAGTACATGGGGAATAGTAGTGATAGTGGTTAATAGCATGGATTCTGGAACTGGCCTGACAGGATTTATATTCAGGCCCAACCATGACCTAGGTGCATGCCTCAGTTATATTACCTGTAAAATGGGGAGGCCAGGTCTTACGATAAGGTAACTCTGAGAATTGTTTAGTTAATACATGTAAGGCACTTAGAACTAAGTGTTCAGTAAGTTTTAGCTATTGTATTTTTTAAATGTGTGCTGATTTCATAGAAAAATGAATGATGTGTGATACCTGGTAGATGGTTCTACAAACCTTTCAAATGTGAAAAATAACTCTGCCTGAATTAAAATATTTCCAGACTGATAGTTTTAAGGAATGAAAAAATACTTTGGGGACTGTTTTACATTTGGAAGAAATTGGGAAAGAGAAGACAGTGTGTGTGTAGTTTGGTGATTCTGTATGTTGGGCTTGTAAAATATGTGATTATATTTTATGTCAGCAATAATTTATTTGGGGGAGGAAATGTTGGTTATATACATCATCTGTGGGGTAGATTTTTTTGTTTTTATTTACTTATTTGAACTGGATGAGATAGTTAAATGTTGCCTTATTTAGATGAATTTAGAGATATGAGAAAATATTTTTCTTTATTTTTGTGACACACAAGGACTTTTGAAGGAAATCAGTCACCTTTTCTTGATTAAACAGTTTTGTTGTTTTCTTTTAACATTCTATATTTGTCTTTTACATAGATAATACGTTTTTTAGTCGGATGTGTTCTGAAATATCATTGATTTTTTTGTTTCTGTTATATTGGCAGATAATCACATGTGTGTGTTATTCTCATAATGAAGTGAGTTCAAGTGTACTGTCTTATACTAGGTAGAAGTCCTGTAGTAGTTGTTCTTAAAAAATAATTCACTGATTGAAGTCATTCACTGATTCTTTGTGAATACCTAAGTATGACTGCATAGGAGGAGATTTTCAGAGTTGGCTTTTGCTATTGTTGTTACCATCTTTTTGAAATGGAGTCTTGCTCTGTTGCCTAGGTGAGGGTGCCGTGACCTCATCCTAGCTCACTGCAACCTCAAACTTCTGGGCTCAAGTAATCCTCCTGCCTCAGCCTCCTGAGTACTTGAGCTCCTGGCCTCAAGCAATCCTTCTACCTCAACCTCCCAAAGTGCTAGGGATTACACGTGTGAGCCACTGCACCTGGCCCAGAATTGGCTTTTGAGCATTTTGTTTAGCAGTTATAATCCAGGTGACAAATACAATGTTTGATTCAATTTGAGTTCAGATAAAGACTTGGATGGATTTACTTTAGCTGCTTAAAATGTCTCTTTATTTCTTTATTTTTTGCATGCATGTGCACAGATACACATTTTTTAGTTAAGATTTTTAAAAATTTTGTGATAAAAACACTTTACAAAATTTACTATATTAACCATTTTTAAGTGTATATAGTTCAGTAGTGTTAATTAAGTACACTCATATTACTGTGAAACAGAGGCCCAGAACTTTACATCTTGTGAATATGAAACTCTATATCCATTAAACAACAATTCCCCCTACCCCCTTCCTCCAATCCCTGGTAACCACCATTCTACTTTCTGTTTCCATGAATTTAACTACTTTAGAGACCTCATCTAAGTGGAATTACACAGTATTTATCTTTTTGTAACTGGCTTATTTCACTTAGCATAATATCTTTAAGGTTTATTCATGTTGTATCATGGGACAGAATTTCTTTCCTTCTTAAGACTGAATAATATTACATTGAATGTATATGCCACATTTTGTTTATTCCTTTATCCTTTGATGGACATTTGGGTTGCTTCCACCTTTTGGCTATTGTGAATAGTGCTGCTATATGAGCATGGGTGTGCAGCTGTCTCTTTAAGATCCTGCTATCACTTCTTCAGGATATGTACCCAGAAGTGGAAATGATGGATTATATGGGCAGTTTTATTTTTAGTTTTTTGAGGAACCTCCATACTTCTTTCCATAGCAGCTATACCATTTTATAGTCTCACCAGTAGCACATATGTTCCCCAGGCAGGTCTTTTAAATAGCCCTTTCCAAACTGACAAAGAGTGGTTTCGTGGAGAATAGGGCAGCTGTGAAGGTTAGGATGGCCTGTTTTAAGCTTCATCAGCCTTATCAGTACTGGTTAATTATTTTTGTTAAGGGCATACTGCTAGACCAGGACCTGTGGATTAGCACCAAATTATGCACATAATGTTGGCCTGGGGTTGGTAGATTTAGGGTGCAATTGCTGTGAGTGATTTTAGGCAAGTCACCTCAACACTCTGCTTCTTCTCATTATCATATATAAAACAAAGAGTTTGTATGAATACTCTCTCTTAATCTGTTCCAAAATCCTATTGTTTGTTGTAGAATCCAAGCATTTAAAAAAGATGCCACGCATAGCTTTGTATAAATTTCGATAGATGAGATTTCTCTTAGCATGAGTTTGGGTTTTGTTCTTTGTTAAACATCTCCTATTTTTTCTTACCCGTTATCTGCCCCAGGTACAAAATGATGGGGAGGGACACCTTGGTGATTGAATGCTAGCAGTGAGTCAGAATGTCTGGATTCAAATCCTTATTCGTCCATTACTAGGAAAATAACCTTGGACAATTTAATGAACTACTGTTGTCAGTTTCTCTATCTGTGGAATGGAAATAATAGTACTTGCATCCCGTTTTCATGAGGTTTAGATGAGTTAAAGCATGGAAAGCACTTTGCATAGTGTCTAGCACATAGTAAGCACTCAGTAAGTATAAACTCTCAGTATCCTATAATATACAGTTATGATGGTAGTAAATGAATAAGCCATCTTCCATTAATACTCAAAACATTTGAATAACTTTAGGCTTTTTTTTAGCCTTTTTGCATTTTTAAAAAATTTATTTATTTATTAACTTTAGACTTTTGAGGATACTGTTTCCTGTAATATTTCTGAGTAGGTGGAAAGGCTATACCTATTACACAGTCAGAAATTATGCTTTATATGGCTGGGATTAAAACTTCAATCTCATGGTTAGAGCTAGTGCTTCCTGGCCTGGCATGTTGTCCCAAACTTAATGAGTATAGGACCTCATGAGAGTAAGTTTTAATGTTGGAATCTAGTAGTTCTTTCTGACCTCTTTGCCCAATTATAAATAGTCAGCCCTCCAGGTTGACCTGAGCAAGGATCATTTTCTAGCTGCTTCATTGTGGTGATATGGAAACATTGGGTGTCTACAATCTTTTAGAACTTTTAACTTAGTGCTGATACTAGCCTCTTTAGTACTAATACTGTTAATTCTTAATATTTGTCTCTTTTCAGTACAGTCATTTCAGAAATCTGATCTACATTTTGAAACTTAGCTAGTCTTTTCTAGCTAAGGAAAGGTGGGTAGATCTTTCATATGTCTGCCTTCTGGCATGTAGCAGCAGTGCTATAGTTATTTAGCTATTGGCAGTCCTGTTAATCAATACAAAGGCTGAGAGGGGAAGACTTATCCAGAAACAGGTAAAGCCTCTGCTTGGAGAGTCCTCAAGTCATGTTCAACAGGTGATGGGTGGACATGTTGTAACTGCGCTAAGTCTCATTTCTTCCCAACTATAAAATGAAGGGCCTGGAACAGGGGATATTTAAGGGCCTTGCATGCTGTAAGAGTCAGCTATCTGGAAACTGGAAATAGCCCTGTAGGTTCTTATGGCATGATGAAGACCCTCTTTGAGGAGAATTATTTTTAATAGCTGTGTGTCTTAGGGAGGAAGAAGCTTGGAGAGGTAATTGGATGGGCATTGGGGGAGTAACTGGAGAAAGGAGAGACTAGTGAGGAAGCTGTTCTAATAATCCACATGTAAGGTGGGCTACTCCTTCTGGAGTGCTTGAGGGGCACTTGTACCCTAGGATAGGGTCAAGCCTTCGTCAGAAATGTCAGCTGCCTTAGGCCCTAGGAGCCTTCTCTGATGAGCCTGCTACCCTGGTTCACAGCCAAGAGGAGGGATCAATGGATCCATGCCCCCTTCTGTTTTATTGCTAGCTCTGTCTTCACACCCTTTTGCTGTTTATGTTTTTTGATGAATGATTAATTAGAAAAATAATTATTTGTAAATTGTGAGTGAACCAGACATTTGGCCCTGACTGTAGGGAAATGGCACCTCTGAGCCGGGTGTAGCTTGCAGCCAGTACATCAGAGTTGCAGTATTCCCAGACCAGTGATGAATTTACATGAAGTTCCTTTTCAGCATGTTAATGACTGTTGCAGCTGAGTAAGTAGTGAAAAATAATAGCAAATGGGAAGAGTAAATATTTAATGCTTTTATATCATTTTTAGCTTACTGCAAAATATGCATTTTAATTTAGGAGGGGCATGAAAGTCTTAGAAAAGAGACAATGTTAGTTTGAGCTTTATTCTTTTTTTTTTTTCTTTTCTTTTCTTTCTTTGTACTTAATTGAATTAAAAGGATAAAGTGAGTTGTTGTGCAGTGGATTTCAATAGCGGAGTGGTTTTTCTGTAATTTTTAGGTTACAAGATACTTCTTCCTGGCAGTTTGAATCTATATGTTTGGTCTGCATCATTGATTAAATGCCTGGTATGCACAGAGGCTCGTATTGTCTCTAAAATACAGCTTTCATCATGTTACTCTCCTGCTTAAAAACTTTATGACTCCCCCATGCTTCTAGGATGAAAGCTGTACTCAGTACCCTGGTTTTTAAGGAAGGCCCTCTATCCTGTGAGCTCAGCCTCTTTTCTAGACTTACTCCCAAAGGCAATTCCATGTGGCCCCTTTGCTCAAGCCACAATGGTGACACATTGTTTCTGCAACTTGCTGGAGGTTTTCTCAACTTTGCACCTCTGCTCAGATCATTTTGAGGCATGAAATGACCTTGTCTTTTTCTCTATCTAAAGCCTCCTTATCCGCCAAGGTGCAGTTCTAGAAGTTTCTCTGACTACCCAGAATGGATAGGAGCCTGCTCATTTTGGAATATAAAGGGAATTGAAAGTGACTCACAATTCTCTATTCCTTCGCTTGCCACCTTTCTACCTTAGGAATTCAGAATGAATCCTACTTTCCCCCTACTTCCTGTTTGGCCATCTTCTGATTTTAGACAAACTAAGCTATTGGTCCAGGTAAACAAGTTGTTGACTACAGAAATAATTTTCTCATAGTGTTGCCAAAAAAAGACATAGATTTCCCCAGGAGAAAGTAACTTTCCCAGTTGTGAAGAGATGTGAAAAATAGAAGGTGATATTTTAATCATGAAGATCCATGGCCTTATAGCAAAAGGACCACATATACTGGAATGGAAGACCTTTAAGAACAGGTCATTTTCTCCTCTAGGGTTTTAGAGAGGATTCATATTAGAAGGTAACGTCACGGTGTCTAAAAATAGAAACAAATCCTAACATGGATCAAAAAATGTAATAGGTACAGTTTTTTGGATTGATATTGAAATGATGATGAAAACAGTGTGAGATCTGAAATTGGGGGTTCTTAACACTGGGTTCAGGGATCTCAAGAGTAGTGTTAAGAATGAGGAGAGGCCAGTGCAGCAGCTCATGCTTGTAATCCCAGTACTTTAGGAAGCTGAGACAGGAGGATCGCCCAGGAGTTTGAGGTTGCAGTGAGCTGTGATGACATCACTGCACTCTGGCCTGGGGAACGGAGTGAGACTCTGTCTCAAAAAAAGAAAAAAAAGAGTTGCAGAATTTTCAGGGATCAGGGAGTCATAAGCAGTTTCAAAAAATGTATTTAATGTTACCCTTTACATATTTGACAAACTTAAAAATTGCTATTTTAAAATATTAACCATAGAAATATTAACCATATTAAGATTACAAATTGGTCTTGGCACAAGTATTAATAATTTGAATATACTGTATAAAGGCTTCTAAGAATTAAGAAGCGTGCCCAGGTTGCAAATTTTAATGCATGTATATATCTTTCTATAGAGAATATCATAGCTTTTAACAGTGGTTCTGACCCAGAATAGATTGAGAACCACTGGTCTTCAGTAGTGGTTTTCAATTTTTTTGGACTTAACCCATGTAGGTGGGACAGAAGCTTCTATACCATCCAACATAAGCAAATGTTAGTATGAGCCATATATGTATGAGTCTGTTTTATAAAACAGTGTTCCATAAGCTTAAACAAATGTGATTTTGTTATACTTACCTTGACAGAAGATTACAAGTTATTTAGAGAGTATAAAATCACAGATGAGGGGTTACTGTACAGGTAATTTTTTGGGAGGTGGGCTTGTTGTGTATCTGCTTTCGCAGTAGGGATTTGGATTATTCTTATTTTAACCATACCACATATGAGTCTCATTGGAAAATTAGAGGATGAAAATATAAATGCTGTAAGTATGTACCACTGCACATTGTGATATCGAAGCGGATAATCTTCAACAAATTAAGTTTCTAATAAAATTTGAGTAATTTATATTTAAAAAACAGGAATAGCAGCATTGCAAATTTTGACTGACTTAAGACCACATAGATGTTATGGTGATAATAAATCATCCTTCTGGAGAATTGTATGACTTCAGAGAGTTTCAAGTGTTGGTATGTTTGAGTGCATAGTAGGCACTTTGCAGAATTGTCTAGTAGCCTGAGTTTTTGGTAAACTAGTTTCCAGTTCATATACTCTGCTAACTTGCTGATATTATTAATAATTTATCAACACAGGATTTTTTAGGACTCCGCCAACTCACTTATTAGGCAACTGGCAAGTAGCTCTTGGTCATGTTAAAGAAAACAAATGTCTGTGGAATTGCACATGTGGTTACCAGTGGTTCTAGAACCCTACTTTAAGAAACACTAGTCTGCTGATCAGTTTATAAATAAATCATATTAGACATTTTGAGTAGGATTAATGCCAGGAAACTATCTGTATAATGGTGTCTGTGTCTCTCTCTCTCTCTCTAAAATGATCAGCCTAAATGCTTCTGATAACCAGATACCTTTTCTTCTTAAATACCCTTTTATTTACCAACCCTCTTAAACCTGGCTCTGAAGTTAAAATCAGCAGCTGTATGTGAATAATTTTTTTCCTTCTCCTTTGCTATGCTTTTCCTATCAAATTGAAATGCCCTGGCACTTTCTTCCCTTTTTGAAAACACAAAAGAGGATTAGGTCATATAATGGACTATTTATGTGTCAAATTAAATGGTTTACTCTGAGGCTGTTTTTGAGTTATGTGAGCAGTAAAAATATGTATTAAGCTGCCAAGCCTTTTAAAAAATGCATATTATTTAGCCGATAGCCTGTAACAGTCTGATGGACCCATAATGGTGTTTTGAGTAAATATGCATTTGAACAATTTATGAAATTTATGTTTACATGTGTATTAAATAGCCTGGGTAGGGAGTGACCAAAAGTTATTACCAGTTGACAACTGCTGTCTGGTGACCAATTTGAAATGAATTGGTGGATTCCCTTCAGTGTGGCATAAACAGGTTTCCCTGTCAGGGGAGCAGACTGTATAATCATTAGTATGTGGGGCCTCAGCAATGGAGGCCTGTATGTTGGTTGAATGAGGCACTGGAGTAAAATGTCTCAATTCCATAGTGAACTGCTAAACCTTAGATTCACATTTGTGATCTATTTTATTTTGTGCCTGGAAATTTATAATTATATTCACAAAATACAGGCTGTATATAACAACATATTTTCCTTTGGGAAGAGGGTCCATGATTCTCTTTTCCCCCCATTTTTTTTTAATTAAAAAAAAATTTTTTTTAAAGACATGGTCTCACTCTGTTTCCCAGGCTGGACTTGAACTCCTGGCCTCAAGCGATCCTTCTAGCCTCAGCCTCCTAAGTAGCTGTGACTGCAGGCTCAAGTCACTACTCCTGGCCTTTTTTTTTTTTTTTAATTAACATATAACAATTATACATATTTATAGGGTACCTAGTGATGTTTTGATACATGTAATATGTAATGATCAAGTCAGGGTAATTAGCATATCCATCACCTTGAAAATTTTATCATTTTTTTGTGTTGGGTACATTCAGTATCCTCCTGCTAGCTATTTGAAACTATATGAATATTATTCTTAACTGTAGTCATCCCACAGTGCTATACAACACTAGAACTTATTCCTCCTATCTAGGTATTATTTTGTATTCTTTAACAAATCTCTTCCTATCATCCCTTCTCCCCATATTTATTTCTTTGCAGTCTGCCCTCTGGTGCAGTGATCTTGAAATTTTTATGGTGATGTGTCCCTGTCAATAATACATATTTTAGGCTGGGTGTGGTGGCTCATGCCTATAGTCCTAGCACTTTGGGAGGCCGAGGTGGGAGGATCACTTGAGCTTAGGAGTTCGAGACCAGCCTGAGCAAGAGTGAGACCCCGTCTCTACTGAAAATAGAAAAAATTAGCCAGACAACTAAAAATAGAAACCAAAAAATTAGCTGGGTGTGGTGGTGAGTGCCTATAGTCCCAGGTACTGGGCAGGCTTAGGCAGGAGGATTGCTTGAGACCAGAGTTTGAGGTTGCTGTGAGCTAGGCTGAGGCCACGGCACTCTAGCCCGGGCAACAGAGCAAGACTCTGTCAAAAAAAATAAAAAATCAAAAAATACATATTTTTGTATTTGTTCACTTCTAAGTTGTATAGATATTTATACATATAAAGCTTACCCCAAAACTAAGAGTTTAAAGGATTGAGATAAACAATAAGTATACTTATCTTATTTTTGATCTGATTTTCTTTTGAATCCCCTTTGGCACTCCCTGAGATACAGAGACCTTGCATTGGCATTCAAGACCAGTGTCTTGAAACCTTTTGTAGTGGAAAGGGCATTGTGGATTATAAAGTCGTTCATAAACTTGGACAAGTCATTCAGCTCTACCTTGATCTCTGATTTTTTTCATTTGTAGAATATGGATCTCTGCCTGGGGGGTTCTCATAAGGATTACTGATAGTAAATGACAGGGGTCCACTTTGACCCTGGCCACAAAGTCACTTCCTCAGAGAGGCTTACTGTGACCTAAAGTAGCCCCTCTCTTCTTCCCAATCATTCTAACTTCTATTAAAACAACTTTTTACCAAGGCTCTACCAGTTTAGAAGCTTTGTGAAGGGAGCTTTTTTTTTTTTTAAATTTTAATTTGTTCACTGCTGCATCAGTGCATGCATAGTACATAGTAGGTACTCAGTAAATATTAGATGAAATTTGAATGTTGGTCACTTAGTGGTTGATTAATACATACTGTTAATGCTTTCGTTGAGTGCCTTACATCTAGTTGGTTCTCTAGGACAGAAGGAGTAATTCTCCATGTATGAATTGCTCTCAGTGGGATTGAAGGTGGGGGGAGTTCTTCTTGTAGAGAGGATGGATTTGTTTTTTCCCATTATAGCCAGCATGTATCAGGCATAAAGAAGTTAGACATGAAGTCTCTGGCTATGGGTCTGAGCCAAATAAACTGATCCCTGTGTGGTTCAGATGCCTGATCTTGCCCTTATTAGCTCCCTGCCTTTGCCCACTGTGCCATCCAGCTGAGAACTTCCATGAGGCCAGTGCTGACAGGGTACGTGTGTGTATGCCTTCAGGCCTGGGGAGGAGTAGCACTGACAGTGGCCCTCTGGCCTACTAGAAGAATACCTCTGACCTCTATAAAACTTCTCCTTGCTCAAAGGCAGACAACTGAGGTGTCCTATGCCTATTCTGGGTCTGTAGAGAAAACAACATAATTTTTTGCACGGTTGACAGGACTGGAGAGGAAAGAACCACACCTTTGGAACACTTTGGTGGCTCTGAAATGAGTTGTTTTGGAAACACCTATCATATTTAAGGCCTGTCATTTTTAAGTCCACATTTCTGATAGGGCTGTGAAGTAAAGGCATATGAAGTGCTTTCCGTTGTTGCTCTGGGAACATACTTGTGTGGTGATTTGATTGGAGAAATGAATGAATATGAGGTTGGGGAGTCCTTACATGTATGAAACATCATATATGTAGTTCAGTAGCCTGCAAGCATTAAAAAGTAGCATTTATTGTATCATTATTTCTTTCCACTTGGTTTTTATCTGTTGTCTCTTCAGTTGATGCAGAGTTAAACTCAGCTTTTCCTGTGGGGAGATGGAGAAATCTTATCTGGGGTAAGCTAATATTGCTCCTGAACTTGACTATTTTAAAGGATCATGGTAGATAACCAATCTGGGTCATGTTGTGGATGAGGGTTGGGGGATGTCTTTTTCTCTTCTGGTCTGCATTTTCTAACAACCCACTTGTCAAGGGGGTTTTATGCTGTTCAGAGTGAGCTAAGAATGTGCTCAGGCATGTAATAAATTAGCTCTATTTTTCAAGCTGGGATGAAAACATAAATATAACAGTCTTCTGAAACCCTTCTAGGTCCCAGCTTTTAAGAGCTAGGTGAGGAATGCACTGCTGGAAAGACCTGTTTTTAAAGATGATCTCCCTTAAAATTAATTTTCAAACGTTAAAACTTTACTCACTTTAACTTTGAGACAAGGATCTCTCATGGCATTTTAAAGTGTCATGGTAGATGGAAATAATGAGGAAACTGTGATTCCATGAAAAGAATGATAGGTTTGGAGTTGTATAAACCTTAGTAAAAACTGACTCTGCCACTAATTATCTGGACTGTTGAGAGTGAGTTACTTATGTTCCATGAGCCTCAGTTTCTTCATCTGTACGATGAGGATTATATTTATTTCTTACTGTTGGGGAGACTTGAGCAACATAATGTGAAAACATCTGTCAGTGCCTGGTGTATTTTGGACATTCAGTAAATCTTAGCAGCCCATTTCCTCCTTTTGGGGGAAGAGCCACAGGACATTTTTGGCAAATAGTCGAAGTACTTGGTGCCAAAAGGAAATTTAACTCATGCCATGACAGGTTTTTTTTGTATAAGCGTGGGTTTCTGGAAATGAAAAGAGGGTAATTTTTTTCTCTTGGCCATTTGGGTTAGTAAAGCTTTTCTTGGCCTTTGACAACTACTAAAAAGGACTAATTTGTTGCCTCTGGATGTGTGTATTATTTTTGGCTGTTAATGTACTTGATTACTTGTTGCAGGGACTGGAACCTTTTCTCTTACCCTTAAGATTCCTGTAATTTCATGTGCTCATCCAGCTGGGATTTGTATTTTATAGAACCAGGGAGTATTAGAGGTAGAGGAGATGCTCCAGTGTAACCTCTCTCAGAAGAAGTAAAAGACTTAGAGAATTTGAGACTTTCTCAAAGTCGTACAGTTAGTTGGTGACAAAGCTGAAATTGCAGCAGATTTGATTTCCACAACATTGCTTTAGCCTGGAGGTTCTCAAAGCATGGTTACTGGACCAGCAGCATCACTTGGGAATGTGCAAGATATGCAAATTCAGTCTCCTCCCTTCCCCCAACTTTAATAAGCCCTCTAGGATGATTCTGATGCCTGCCAAAGCTTGGGAACCACTACTCTGGTCTTTATGCTGTTTGGCTGGGAGATGCAAGGATCCCGGAGGATTTGCTGAATTTCATGGGCAGCATTAGATCTTCATTTTACCTT
Organism: Propithecus coquereli; assembly: GCF_000956105.1. Lineage (NCBI taxonomy): Eukaryota > Metazoa > Chordata > Mammalia > Primates > Indriidae > Propithecus > Propithecus coquereli. The sequence goes on from NW_012139414.1 coordinate 3,960,325, forward strand.
TCAAATATTTCCTGTCATTTAGATGTCACCTCTTGAAACAGTTCCAACTTGTGTTGATGGTTTCCTTAAATTTGTGTGTGATTGTTGCTGGTGTAGTTAAGTGACTCTGATATTTGTTGCTCATTTACTCCCAGCTATCATGTACTAGTTCTGAAATTTGTCCATTAAAAATAAATAGAGATTTCTGGATCTCACTCTTGGAGATTCTGATTCAATGAGGTGAGTATGGGGAACCTTTAATTTTTGTAAATTCTCTAGGTGATTTTTATGCCCAGACATGTTTGGGGGGAAAACTGCATTACAGAAACAAAGAATGGAACACTAGTCAAACTCTTTAGGTTTTCATAAGTGGTACAGTAGGCCTTTGTTGTTCTGTACTTGGGTGCTCAGCAGACAGGAGTTATCTAAAAGAAGTAATTATAGTTGTAAATGCCAACCCTGAAAGTTGAAAGTAGATTGAAATCCGTTATTTAATAAGGTGCCCTTACTATTTATAGTTTCAGTATAGATATGTCAGTGAGAGATAAAATTACTTTTCCTTGCTTTTCAAAAAGACAAACATCTTTGAAATTAAGAATAAATGGGGCCAGGCGCGGTGGCTCACGCCTGTAATCCTAGCTCTCTGGGCAGCCGAGGCAGGCGGATTGTTTGAGCTCAGGAGTTTGAAACCAGCCTGAGCAAGAGCGAGACCCCGTCTCTACTAAAAATACAAAGAAATTAATCGGACAACTAAAAATACATAGAAAAAATTAGCCGGGCATGGTGGCACATGCCTGTAGTCCCAGCTACTCGGGAGGCTGAGGCAGAAGGATCGCTTGAGCCCAGGAGTTTGAGGTTGCTGTGAGCTAGGATGACGCCACGACACTCTAGCCCGGGCAACACAGTGAGACTCTGTCTAAAAAAAAAAAAAAAAAAAGAGTAAATGGGGTTTAAAATATGTACTGTTTTGTAAAGGAGGAAAATCCTATGGGAACATTTTAGGTGTTTCCAGAAATGGGTATTCTGTGGAAGAGAAAGCGGTAGCCTATGTTTTGTCATATGCACATATCATTTGTTTAGTTAAAATATATTAACAAAGGAACAATTATAATATTTTCAGGTTGACAAAACAGATGACATACTGTATTATGTTATTTTTCAGCTTAATAAAATAGAAAACAAAACGCACATAAACAGTTTGGAAAATCCTACTCTGATATTTGATTAGGGTTTAGGTCCTGATTTGGATGAATTTGATGGCATTTGAGTTAGATCCAGCTAAACAGTGTGCTTTTAACACTCATTTTACAAACAGATTAGCAAAGATATTTAAGTGGACAAATATTAACATCAAATTAAAAAATCTATTTTAAAACTAGATTGATAGTAGAGAATAATAGGTATGATGTTTGTAATATTTTGTCATACCTGCTCTTTGAACATTTTTTGTTTTAATGAAGAATTAAAAATATTGCGATCCCACCCTCATTGCTGGAATAAACCTGTTTTCACCAAAATTACTCTAATTTTGAATTTCTTGAAATTGAATATGGAAGTTAGACAGTAGATAGGCTTTTTTTTTAAATCACAATTTTTAAGCATGGTTTCTCTGGCAGCAGCGTCTGGGTTGTGGGAGAACTTAAGAAGGGGCCTTCTTAACTCTGGAGAATTGCTTGTTTTTAGTCTACAAATAAGAAGAGACCTCCCTGGCATTTTTGTCTTCTGGGCTTTGGATAAAAATATGTTATTACCAAGCCAATAACAATTTTTAAAAATTGCTACCCCTTAAACATCTGAACATATCCCTGGATGCACATGCACCTGATCAGATCAAGGGTGAGAATTCACTTTTTTTTTTGGGGAGACAGAGTCTTTGCTCTGTCACCTGGGCAAGAGTGCCCTGGCATCAGCCTAGCTCACAGTAACCTCAAACTCCTAGGCTCAAGTGATCCTTCTGCCTCAGCCTCCTGAGTAACTGGGACTACAGGTGCACACCACCACGCCTGGCTAATTTTTTCTATTTTTAGTAGAGATGGGGTCTCACTCCTGCTCAGGCTGGTCTCTTAACTCCTGAGCTCAAGCTATCCTCCTGCCTCAGCCTCCCAGAGTGCTAGGATTACAGGTGTGAGGCACCGCACCCCGCTGAGAATTCACTTTTGTTTGTACACTTTCTTCAGCCTCAAGGACAAGTTTAGTTTTGCCCTTAAGACAGAGAAACTTGCTGCCTCTAGAAGCCTAAAGCGAACCTCAGTGGACCTCTGTTCTTTCCTTTTTAGTTGGGTCACCCTTCCTTAGGGAAAGAAAGGTCAAGAAACTGAGAACTCCCTCCCCAGTTGGGTTTCCTTTGTAACATCATCCTTCCTTAATACCTGCCAAGGGTGTCTCTGCTGGGCAGCTTTTACTTAAAAACAGACCGTTGTTAGGGTATAGAATTTTTTTTAAGACACAGGGTATAGAATTATTTTCAGAATAGCAGCAGGGTACTTAAGCTCATTGTTGACATGTTATTGATGTCTCCATGTGAAAAAATTACTCTTCCCTCTTTAAATACTCTGAATATCTTTACCCACTTACCTAGATATGCTCTTTACAAACACCAGAAGATAACCTGGGATTCTCCAGAAGGCTTCTGTAACCATGAACAGATTGGAGGAGAATGAGACCTTTCCTGAATGTCTTTTAATTGTTTCAGTTGGAGATGAATGCAGAGTGACCTCCATTTTGCCCCAAGAGCCTGACCTTCTTGTCAGTTTGTGTAAAATTAATTTTCTGATGTGTTCTGGTCAGTTCGTAAAAAGATTTTTTTCTTGTGTCTCAGCTGTTGGCTCGACTTTTATATTTTCATTAGTAAAATATGTATGTCTGTGCTGTGAGTGGAGAGAAATAGATTAATAAAAACCACTGAACCATCATAGCATATGTAATTAATTAATACTACCAGAAAAGCTGGCCCATGGTTATGTGTAAACTTAACTTCCAAACATCTAAACCATGTTTTAGAGTTATCTTATTCAGTTGTCTGACTTTTGAGGTGTAAATTAGGAAGCTGTAGCATATATTTGTATATACAGAAACTGTTGGGCAGTGGTTCTCAAACTTTAGTTTGCATTAAAATCACCTGGAGGGCTTATTAAAACACAGATTGCTAGACTTCATTCACAGTTTCTGATTCAGTATGTCTGGGTGGGGCCTGAAAATTTGCCTTTCTAACGTGGCCCCAGGTGATGCTGATGCTGCTGGTCCAGGGACCTTAACCTGAGAATCACTGCGTTAGGATGTAGATCTCATGCTCTCCTTCGCCAAGGGAAAAGGACCTGAATTGCAGAAGCTTCCTTTTCTCTTCTCAGAAACAATGCCTCTTCTAAGCAAACATCCCATAACTATTTATATACTGTATCCATGGTGTCAATCACTGAGCTAGATGCACTGGGGATAAATAAAATGGTCTTTGTCCTTGGGGAACTCACAGCTGTGGGGGGATTAAAATAAGAAACGCAGCAATCGTGATCCCATATGAGAAGTGCTGCAGTGGAAATGTACCGGTAGGTTTACTAGGTATGCTATGAGGTGTGGTCTAAGCTTTTTTTCAAACTATATTAGATTTGTACTGATAGAATAAGTGAAAGAAAATGAATGTTCGGCAACTATGCATTTTGTTAACTCTCAGATCAGTTTTCTCTCTTCTTTGACTTCTTAAATTGTATATTTAAACACTCCAGAATTGGGTTGTCAGCTTTCCACCCCAGCTTTTGTGGAAGAGTCTTTTCTCCTTTTCCTTTTACATTTTGAAAGTACAATCTCAGACATTGTCCACTGTGGCAACAGGATTTGTAACAAGACCAAGTTAAGTGATCTTGGTTGAACTGATTCATGAGACAGCTTCAAAAATTCATGAGGTACAAGGGGAACTTTCTGTAGCGGGATTAACATGCCGCTTTTCCCTTCACCTCTTCAAATAGATCAGACATTTTGTGATAACACAGCAGTTTATAGTGGAGCCTTTTAAATCATGGCCCTGCTGATAAAGATAGATCAGAGGAGAACAGGGAGGAAGAGCAGGGTGTTACTTTTAGGAGACCCCGTTTCCCTAACTTTGAGCAGGGACTTTGGGTAAAGCAATCTATACATGACTTTGTTATGCATAGAAGTCTCTAGAGCAACTTTTTCTTTCTGGGTTATTTGCTGTGGTCCTACTAGTGTTATTAAGGAGTAACTTAAGCCATTAATAATTGTCCCATAATTCTAAGGAGAGTGAAATATGAGGTATGTGTATGTAAGAAATTGAGTGATATGTAATAGTTTCCTCCCCTTTACCTGTGAAAACCTGTAGATAGGAACAAAGGATGTGGCCAAAACCAGTGACGGGTTACAGTGCTTTCCTCATTTTATTGATTGTTGATTTCTGTTCTCTGACCTTATTTGCTACTTATTGATCTAGTAGAAAAGCAAATAATTTTCCCTAGATAGCACTTCGGTGAGCTGGGCTTTGATGACTTATCTCCCAAAGGGTTTTTAAAAAGTACTTACCTACTGAGTTGGCAGCCTTTCTACCATCTAATGTAATCATCTGTGACCTTGGGGGCCTCTTCTTGATGGGGTCACCAATGTCACATGCTGCCTTATAATTTTGGATCCTAAGATATACACATGCCCTGTGGACTGCTGTAATGGACTTCCAGTACACACAGCCTTAGAATTAACACAAGAAGCATATGCATGATCCTACAGGAGATAGTATGTTGCTGAGTCAGTTCTGGTTGGCATCAGCCAACATGTCAAATTTTTATACTAAAGAAAGGCAGAACTTTGTTGTTATAGGTTGTATTTTGAGATTTGTTTTGTTTCGTTTTGTTTTTGAGACAGGGTCTTGCTCTATTGCCTGGGCGAGAGTGCAGTGGCATCATCTTAACTCTCTGCAACGTCAAACTCATGGGGCTCAAGTGATCCTCTTGCCTCAGCCTCCCAAGTAGCTGGGACTACAGGCATGTGCCACTTCACCTGGCTAATTTTTTTTTCTATTTTTTTGTGGTGATGGGGTCTTACTATGTTGCTCAGGCTTGTACTTTGAGATTTTAATTCATGTTTTTGGGCTCAAATTTATTAACAAGTTCTGAACTTTTAATTGCTAAAACTGCTGAGTTCTTTACTACCTGTGCTTGCGGAGGGAAAGGTTAATGATTTGGGGGGTAGATATGTATGATAAGGAAACAGGGGCACAGGTATCTAACATAGGAGGTAAGTGAGATACATTCCCCAACATCATATATGACTTTGTATTAGATTTTTTTACGTTTATACTTTCCTATTATTGATTATACTCTTTTGGTTAATATTAAATTGATGTGTATATACTAAGATTATATAAGGTGAGATGTGTCATAGGAAGCAATAGAAATGGAATTTGGAGAATGATCACTGATAATTCCTGAATAATTCATGTAGAGGCGAAACCAAAGGTTGACTCTGTCATTTGTGGGATTGGTGGGCGTTTTTGCTGTTATCTTATTATTGTTATTTATTTCTGGGTAGGTAATAACATTCTTACGATTCAAGAAGCAAAATTATGTGGAAAAAAAAAGGAAATAGAGAAATGTCTCACTCTTATCCCTGGACCCATATGCCCTATTCCTCAATCTGCCATAACTACTTTATTAGTTTCTTACATCCTCTATAATTTCTGAAAGCAGACAGAAGTACATTTGTGTGTACTGTCTTATTTTTTTTATGTCCTTTGTTATATAGTAGTTAGCATTCTATAAACATGGTTCTACATTTTGCTCTTTTGTAGTTATCAGTGTATCTTGGGGATCATTCCATCTCAGTACAGAGAGAGCTTCCTTATTCCTTTTTATAGCTGCTTAATATTTCATCGCATAGTTGTATCATAATTTACTTAACCAGCCTGACACTTGGGTTATTTACAGTTTTGCTTTTATAAGTGATGCTGCAGTGAATAATCATGATCATAAGACATTTTATCCATGGGTATATGTTCAATTGTAGGATAAATTCCCAGAAATGAAATTGTGAATAAAAGTGTATGTGCATTTGTAATTTTGATAGTTATTTCTTACTCCCTCTACAGAGTTTGTACCAAATTATATTTCCACCTGTTTAAGAATAGGAGTTTCCCCACAATCTTGTCAACAGGGTGGTGGTGTTAACATTTTGAATATTTGGCAATTGATACCTCAAAGTGGTTTCAATTTGCATTTCCTATTATGAGTAATGTTAAGCATCATTTACTTTGTCCAAGATCTGGTAGTATTTCCTTTTTTGTGATAGACAGTCTGGTCATATTCCTTGCCTGTTTTTTCTGTTGGGTTATTACTGTTGTTTCTTCTAAGTTTTAAAGTAAACTATTTTGGACTACTTTTAGACTTACAGAAAAGTTGCAAAGATTACTGGAATTTTTTTCTTCTTTCCTTATGCCCTCATTAGCTCTGTGAATTAGTTTAGATGGTTTAAGGAAGGATAGATCTCCTGGAATCTGGGGCTTGTCATAGGTATGTCAACCCAAAGAAGGATGCATATCCAATTCATGACTTTTGGCTGCCTCTGGGGATTTTCCATATGGAGTGACAGACTTGGGAAATTCTGCTGAGCCTCTGATTAGCCTCCATAGTGAGGCATATAATTCAGAGCCCATCTTCCATTATTCTTCTTTTACTGTATCAATTATTAACTAGAAAGGTTATTGAAGTGAAAACCTTGCCTCGAGTTTGTATTTCTTGAGATTTACTTCCAATAATAAATGTGGTTTTCAAGTGACTGAATATTTCATAGACCAAGTTTTGAGCACATTAAATATTTGGTGGTTTTCCCTCTCTCTGCATCACATGTTAATTGAGAGAATGAGCAGCTGTAATTTTTCTAGAGCTTCAGGTTGTCATTCTGTCTTGTTAATTGGTTCTTGGAGTAAGATGCTAAAATGCAGAGGCAGAGATGCTGTTCACAGATGGAGACATACCTTAAAGCTTTGTGTCCTATAAGGATCCGCCTAGCTTGGAAGTAAAGAGCACTGGCTCTGGAATAAGACCTGGGTTCACATTCCTACTTTGCCGCTGCTAGGTGTGTCACCTCGGACAAATTCCTTTTTTGTGCTTCACTCTCCCATATATAAAATGAGGATGATAATAGTACCTGCCTTATTGTTTGGTTAAGGGGATTAAATGTGATGATACATGTAAAACACTTGATACAGACCTAGAGCATTATAAGTCCTCAATAAAAATTGGCCTATAAGTGGGCCTTGGGATAAAATAGCGGTTGTGTTGCATTTGACTTTTGTTGATTAACCTTCTCCCACCTCTGTTCTTTACTTTGTGAGGCACTTGTCCTGCATGCTGAAGTGCCATTCATTCAGCCAGTATTTGAATACTGAGCAAGTGCCAGACTCTCAACAGGATGTATGAGATATGCTGTAAGGAGCCGTCGTCCTTTTACTGTGATAGGAAACTGAACACGGGTGCCTATAAATGCAAGGCTGATTGTCATCACTGCCATTCCCATATACTGTGCGAATACAAAGAATGTAAAGTCTCTTTCCTTTGGGGTGAGGAGTATATGCATCCTGAAGGGGAGTAGGAGACCATTAGTAAGTGAAATAGGGATAGGAGGGATATTATAAGCATTGATGATAATGAACATTTCTGTAGTCTTTTGCAGTTTGGGAAACATTTTGCATATTTCATTTTTATCTCAAATCTAATAAAATAGCTTTGGGGTGTTGTTATCCCCATTTTACAGCTGAGGAGATGGAAGGCCAAATAGGTTATCTGATTGGCTCAAGGTCACGTAGCTCCTTCGGTGGTGGAGTTGGGGTTTGATTCCAGGTCCTCTTGACGCCGAATCTCCATGGGTTTCCCTCTGGTTTCTTGAGTGAAAGAACTGGCACCAGCAAGGAGACTCTAAGAAGGGAGTGTCAGCAAAAGAAAAATCCTGAATAGTTCCTAAGTTACCTGGGTTTAGATCACACACTTTCAGCGTATCGGAGCTAGAAGGAATCCTGAGATCAGGGTATCCTCTTTATTTGACTAATGAAAACATTGATGTGCTTGTGATAGACTTAGAGGGATCAATGTGGTGCTGGCAAGCAGCTCTGTGGAGAGGGCATAGAGTTCCCCTTGGCTTTTCATAGGTGGTCTTCTGGTGATTGATTAGTTGCTGCCTAGGAGGGAATGCATTATGGGTAAAGTAGATTCAGAGGGAAGACCTGAAACTCGAGAAGTGGGTAGTTTTCCTAAGACAGTTTCCTGGGAAGCACAAATGAAAGGGCTATAGTTTAGCATTCAGATGTGGTTCTAGTTGTGCAAAGAGGAGGAGAAAAGACAAAGGCAAGGTGAGAAGGAAAGAAAATGAGTGATTAGAAAGTCAGTAAGAAATTTTTGTGAAAGGTACATCCTTAATGTCTGTGGGGCAGTCATTTGCAATCCAGGAGACTTAGTATGTGGAAGAACTTCTTAGTAGTTCTCTGACCTGAAGTGGACTGGGCTGCCTTGGGTATGTGTGAGCTTCCATCAGGGGGGCAGTGGCTACTACATACTATTTCTTAGGATTGCACTTAAGAGGGATTTCTACTTTGGGTCGGTGGACCATTAACAGCAGCACTGCCTGGGATCTTGGTAGAAATGCAGATTTGTGGCCGCTTCCCTAGACCTACTGAATGAAAATCTCTAGATAGTGGGGTTCAAGAATGTGTATTTTAACAATATTTCTAGGTCTTTTATCTGCAATGTTAAATTTTTGGAATCATTGTTTTAGTGCAGAGGCTCTCCAAGGTCCTACTTAGGGTTCTCTGCTTATGCAATTAACCTGCCATTTGCTGAACATTTATTGAACTTCTGTTAATATGGGCACAACACAAGGTCAACTCTCGCATGGGTCCTACCTCTCCAGGAGTTTACAGACTAAGTGAGGAGACAGGATTGTTTACAAGTAACTATTATAAAGATAGAAAGTGTTAAGACAGTAGAATGCCTGTGACTGTATGGAAGGGTGGACATGTTTCTGTAGGTGTGGACAGGGGCAGGTGGTGTGCAAAGGAGAGAACCATCACATCGACGTAGGACTCCTGGGTAATTCTAATCTGTGGTTTGCTGCTGCTTTGCAGTCCCAGAGGCCTGCCTGAAACCTGTTTAGCTTCCCCATCATTGGACTGGATCTGCTTTATCGGCCTGATAAGTGTTTTAAATACTGGCAGGGTTATGAAGATGACTGTAGAAGGACATCCCCAGCATCTCCTTTTGGACCTCCTCTTACTTGCACTGTCTGGTCTTAAAAGCCTGCACATCCACCACTCTGTAAAAGAAAAAATTGATTCGTCACTGAATTTCTATCCCTCAGCCTGAGAGAAATGTAAATGTTGTACTGGCCTTTAGTACTCTGCCTTTAAACCTAGATTTAGAGCTGATCATTATACTTTTAGAGTAGGCTAGGTATGAAAATAGCAGCAGGTTGAAGAGTCAGAGGAAGCTGTTTGCTCTCATCTGCTGGTTTGGTCAGGGTGGAAGTATGAATATTAATACAGTCCACTTAAACAATAAAATAACTCCCAGGGAAGAGGAACTATAAACTTTAGTAAATATCAGAGATGTTAAATGCTAAAAATAAAAACTCTCTTCAGTTGTTTGGCTCTTTAAAGAGATTGTTTAGTGGTCAGGAGTATTGGTCTATTTGGTGATGTTTTGCTAGCTTTTAAAAATGTATGCATGTAAATGAATTATTATACAAATTAGCTAATTAAGCAGGGCAATATTTCTAGAATGTGAAAATAATAAACTGGCTAGCTAATCTAATTAAATCCTTTGTCATTTCTTTTTGAAACAAGTTTTATCTTGGGAGGTCACTCTGTCTTGGCTGTTTTACTTCTGAAATGTACCTTGACTCTATCTTTTCCTTTCTATCTCCCTTTTCTTTGGCCTAGCCACTTGCATTTATCTGCTTTCTTGTCACCCTAACTCCATTCCTTCTCCCTTAACTGTTCAATGTGTTATCTCGTTGGACTTTCAGAAATCTGCATGTTGAATTGGGGTCTAAAAAAACCCTTAAGATGCTCCCTGTTGTCCATAGGATACACTGTTTTCTAAACTTGTTAGTATGCCATATGAGGCTTTTTACAGTCTGGGTCCAAAAGACTATTCCAGCCTCATTTCCAGGCTTCCTCTTCCCTGTGGTCCAGGCCACAGAGCAATCTGCTATTCCCAGTACAAACAAAATACAACCAATAGCAGCTCCTCGTTGGTAGGGACAATTCAAGATTCTTGACAAGCATTGTCTGGTTACACTGTTAAATTCAGGATCAAAGAGTTTTGGGCATTTGTCCAAGGTCATGCACTTCATTATAGAGCTGGGATTCACATTCAGATATTTTGAAATTTTTTTTTCTTTCACGTTTAGTTTTAAGAAGCATACAGATACTTTGATGTTTTGACTCCAGTTCCTGCTTTTGTCTCTGTGTTTTCCTTATATGTGTTTTATGCCTAGAATGTCCTCTTCCCTTTTTTCTTCTTGGAAACTTACAGGTGTTGGGTATTCTTTTTTTTTTTTTTATTTCAGCA
>NW_012139414.1:3979327-3993665 GCF_000956105.1 Propithecus coquereli
CAGTAGGTGGTGTTTGTGGGTGAGATTTGACCACACCCTTTATGATGAATCAGTAGATGCAGTAAAAGTGTGTGCAGGATGACCTCCCTGTCAGTAGGTGGCACTTGCAGGGAGGAGCGAGCTGGGGTGCTGTTTTTGGGTCCTGTAGCTAGCTCTTATTCCTCTAGAGAGGCCCTCTTGTGCCTTGGGTGGTGGGTGGTGGGTGGGGCCCTGGGATTTCCAGGTGTGTCCTTATTCTCCCCCTCAGTGGGAGGAGTGAGTCTGGGTGGGGCTGGGTTGGCAAGCCTGCCCTCAGGCTCCACCACTGCTGTTAGCAGGGATCAACTTCTGCTCTTTGTTTCTGTGCAGAGCTGCCGGGAGGGGCTGAAATGGCTCCACTCAGCTGAAAGTCTCGGCTTGGGGGGTGGGGCTGTCTAAGACCCGCACTCTGGAGCAGGTCTCGCTCCCCTCCAATCTCCCCCTCTCCGTGACCTCCCCCAGGCCTCCGCCAGCAAGTGGGGCCTCAGGCCGATGGATCCCCCCTGGCTGTGATGTGGGCTGGGAGGTTCCGCACCCAGGATCGTAGCCCGAGCTGGGTGCACAGCCCTCCTCTAGGAGGAGGGCCAGCGGTCAGGCACGGGGATCCGCCCCTGAAGGCACACACTCCTCAGTAGGCTCCTTCACAGATCCCTCCTCCGTGCCCCAGGACAGCGCGATCGCAACTCAGGGTGCACGGGGTCTGGTCTGCAGGCCTGACCCATGGACCCTGGAGATCAATCCCTGACCCTGCCAGGGGGAGAGGTACTGGTCCCGAGTCACCTACAGGGCGCCCAAGCTGGATCGATTTCACTCCACCTCGGGGTTTGCCCCACTCTCCTGGAGTCCCCAGGCAAATAGTACCTGGGAGGGCTGGCGGGTAGGGAACTCGCAATATGAGTGCCCCTCAGTCTGTTGTAGGGCCCCCAAAGGAAAGGTCCCGTTCCTTGGAGATGCGTCCGTGTGATGGCTAAATTGTCTTTCTGGGCACGCCCGGGTAGGGAGGGGGAAGGAGAGAATGGAGCACTATGGCGTCTGCCGCTAGGCTCGGGTCTGCGCCCGGGGAGGTGCCCCGAAGGGGCTGGGAGCCCGGTGCTGAGTCCGCAAGAGGCCATTGCTCAGTGGCGGCAGCCGTCTCTGGGCTGGTGTCGGCAGGTCTCTCCAGCCACTCAGGAGCCACCAGCAGTCCGAGATGCAAGGGAGGGGGAAGTTAACCGCTCCACCTACCCTTGTCGCTGGTCTCCAAGCCTCTCGGGACCTCTCTCCTTCCACTTCTCCTCCGCAACGTCTTCCCGTGGAGTCTCCTGTAGTTTCAGGCACCCTTCCTTCCGACCCTCACCCAATCTATGTTTCTCTGCTAGCTTATTTTTTTCCTCTTTCTTCTAAAATTCGTCTTTTTTGCAGAGACCTTCTGACTAGAGGCTTGTCTCATCCGCCATCTTGGCTCCTCCCTCAGTTGTTGGGTATTCTTAACAATGTGCTTCCATAGATATTTGTGCCTATCTCAATTCAGCTTGATAATATAATTAGTACTAATACTAATACTACCTAGTACTTAGTAGTAGGAGGTGGTCCCAGATCTTAATTTTTCATTTCCCCTGCAAATAAGTATATGGGTAATAAGTGCTATGGAATGAATGTATAGTTGGATGAAGGGATAACTGGGTGGATGGATGGTCCAAACCAGTAGTTGTGTCCTTTTGTGACTGGAAGAGAGTGTCCCTTGACCAAGTTCAAGGCTGCAGAATTGCTACATGGAAAGAATGCATGTCATTTCAGCCATATCACCTTGTGCCCGGGGATAGCCTAACAAACAAGGACTAAATACCAACAAATTGTTGGCCCTTCGTTGGATCCAAGTGGAAATACAGCTGAAGAATTTGGAATGGGCCTATTCATGGGAAATTGCTTATTTTTCGAGAGTTGATTGTCTGATTTATGGCTGTATTAGTTTGCTAGGGCTGTCATAATAAAGTACCAGAGACCAGGTAGCTTAAACAACAGAAATTTATTTTCTTACAGCTCTTAGAGGCTAAAGTCCAAGGTTTAAGTGTTGGCAGGTTTGGTTTCTTCTGAGGTGGATTTCTTTGGCTTGAAGGTGGCCACCTCTCTGTTTTCTCACATGGTCTTCCCTCTGGGTATGTACATCTATGTTCATATTTCCTCTTTGTCCTTTTTTTTTTTTTGAGATGGGGTCTTGCTCTGTTGCCCAGGCTAGAGTGCAGTGGCACAATCACAGCTCACTACAGCCTTGAACTCCTGGGCCCAAGCCATCCTCCTACCTCAGCCTCCCCTGAGTATCTGGGACTGTAGGCACACACCACTAGGCTTGGTCAGATTTCCTCTTCTTAGGGGATACCAGTCATACCGGATTAAGGCCTACCCTAAAAATACCATATTAACGTAATGACCTCTTTAAAGATTTTGTTTCCAAATATGATTACATTTTGAGGTACTAGTGGTTAGGACTTCAACATATGAATTTTTGGGATACACATTTCAGCCCCAAATACTGGATACAGACATTCTTCACCCAACCCTTCCCTTCTCTGCATTTTCCTTTTGTTTTCTTCCTTCTAGCAATTTTGTTTCACCCCAGGGAAGTCAGGAGGAGAAGGAAAGATAGAAGAAAAAGAAATTTATTTTGTGTGCAATTTAGGAAGTAGCTAGGGGGTGGTGGGAGTGGCTGAAGCTGTTGCTGAAAATGAGATTTTGATATTGCCTATATGGATTTGTATTGTCCTGGCACATTCTTTTGTGGTTTCCTAGACAGATTAAAGCTGGCTTAGGTGTTGGAGGGCTGTGGAAATATCTATTCTCTTATTAAATGAAAGAGGAAATTGATAATCCTGCAGCTTTTTAACCAGCCTGGAAAAGTGAGAACTCTATCTTTATCTCTTAGTTTTTCCTTCTAGAAGTAGCTCAGGGACATGGTAAGCACACTTAGAGGAGAGACCAGAACAGTTCAGTCTTGGACCCTCTGCCATGGCTAAGACCCTGCCTGACACTTAACAGATGTTTACAAAATATTTGTCAAATTGAATTACTTAATTAACTTGACTCATATTTTGTTCTTCTCCAAACCTTTTGTGAGTAGTTTTTCTCCAGTTCTCAATTGTGACTTACTTCTTTTCTTCCCATTCTCTTTGTAATTATCAAGTAATTTATTAAATGGAAACAAGCTTAAGTAGACATTAAATAATTGCAGGTGTGCAGCTGAATCGAGCTGCTGTCCTTTAACTAGGAACTTACAGCTGCTTGTGTTGTGTGATGAGATTACACTTCACCTCATTTGGGTACGTGATATCTTGCATATTGTAAGGTAAAAAAATGTTGAAGCTTCTGCTGTAAACAGTACACCAAGTCTGGTATGTTTCCAGGAAACCAACATAAAAGGTACTGAGAAGTCAGGTCCAGAGCCTTAACAATCTGTGATACTTCTCCTTTCCTGGAATTTTTTCATTTTCTTTGCCTTTTTCTTGATAGGGAACACCTGAATTACTCCTTGAGACCAGTTGTCACATTTTAAAACTTTCTTTTGATCACTTTAACTGTAACAGCAAGATTTTTCTATTTCCTCCTGAGAGATCAGCAATGGGTCCCAAAGGTTAGTTCTTTCTGTACTTTATTATTATTAGACCTCATTTGCATACTTTTTATACAAATTTGCCCCATGGACAAGAGTTGTAACTTTTATAAATGGAAATTTTAGTCATGGGTCAAATTATGGTGTCATCAGTTTGTTTTTCTTTGGCTGGTTTCATAATTTTTAACAATTGCTAGAGGTAGATGTTAGGATGGAAAGCCTAGTAGGTGCTCACGGCACAGGCGGAGAAAGATTTCTTGCACAGAAATTAAGATATAAAACTAAAAAGAACTTTGTCTTCTTAGAGAAGAGGCGGGGGGAAAAGAGGGGAAAGAAAAGAGCAGAGAGATGGCATGGCATCCCAAAGAAAGAGAAGGGAGATGCCAGTAATGAGGCCAAGTGGCTCGCTGGTTTTAAGGGGGACGATTTTAAGGGGACGAAGAGAAAAAAATAGTTATGGCTGTCAGTTGAAAACAAAAGTGGCAGCAGGTAGATAACAAAAACTGCAAGGATGTCAAAGTCCAAGAGTCGGTTTCCTGCCTTTCCTTGGAGAAGGGATTATCACAGGAGATGTGACTCTGTCCTTGAGATATTGTTGAGGCTGTAGTTCGTTCTCCTGCTGTTTACTCAGGAACTCTGTAAAAGCAGATTCTTGAGAAACAATTTTGAAATAGAGAAATTTTTATCTCTTTTCTGTCCACTCAGCTTTCTTCGGAAGTTGTGCAAAACAGAACTCCTAAAGGATACCTGTTAGTGAGAGAACTCATAGGATTGATTTTTAAACTATTACTGGGGAATTGTGAGATTAGGTATTTTCCTGTTATTTTTGCAGGGCCACCCCTTTAAGTAGACACCAGTTATATAGTAAATACCTAGTTCAATGCAGAACTTAGAGTAGGCTATTGGTAGGATAGCTTGATTATACTATGCAGTAAGCCTTATGGCTGTCATAACCGGTATTCATTGATCTGCTCTGAGGACATGCAGGTATAAGAAGTGTCATGCTGCCACTTGCCAGCTGTGCAACTTTGGGCATGTCATTTAAATAGCTTAATCTTTAGTTTCCTCATCTAGGTAGTTGTGAGGGTTAAAGAGATTTAACAAATTTGAATGCATAATGGGTGTCAAGCATTGTTCTAGATGCTGGGGATGCATTTGTGAACAAAGCAGACTAAATTCTTACCTTTGGGGGATTAACATACTTGAATCTGGTTTTGACGGAGAACATACCACTTACGAAAAAAATTTTAACTGAAATATTTACCTAATAACACTAACTTCCTCTATTTGGTACATTTAAACCCCATTTCTGCCTTGTATGGTAGGTCTCAGAGCCCTTCCCCATACTTGTTCATTCAACATATATCATGTACAGCCATCACTTTTATGGTTTTGGTTGTTAAGAAAATGGCTACAGTCTATGCATTTCAGCTTTTGGGACTTTTAGTCTTGGGATGCTGACTACAGAGCCTCTTACTCTGGGTCACTGCATTATAGGCTGTCTCTGAGGTTCTAAAGGGGGCTCAGAGAGTGAGTTCTGAGTGACACATTTGAGCCTTTGAATCTCTTCATGAAAGCCTAGTTTGTTCAAGCAAAGTCTGAGTGGCTCAGAGAGGACACTGTGGTGTTTAGCTTACCAAGCCTTGTCTGAACTGCCATTGGGTTGTTAATATCTGCAGAAACATAAGCAGAAAAAATATCCCAGGGCATCAGATTGATCAGTTCCCCTAAATTCTTTCTCATGGGTGACTGAAAGAAAAACGTTTTTGAGACTGAGACTTTCTCCTTTTTTTTGTAGATGACTAATAGAAACAAAAAGATACTGGAAATCTTTCAGAAGTATTGTGGTAGTGTTCTGATGGTGGATTTCTGGTGTTCAGACATGGGAGGGTACTAGTGAACAAATGTCACTTCCTTTGGGAGCAGGGGTCATTCGTGAGTCTGGAGCTATCTTCAGAGGAATGGACGATGGCTCTTGCAAGGGAACAGAGATGTCAGGCACCCCTTTCATACTGTGCTGCATGTTTGTTGTATCTTCAGTATTTAGAGTATTTAAACCAGGGTTACCACATAATCTATTAACATATTATTGTAAGAAATATATTAGGTCAGAGTTAGGATCCCATCATGTTGCGCCAGTTTGCATTCCTTATTTTCTATACTTACTCTTAGGGAGTAAATAATATGTGATAATGAAGAAAGGTATATTTTTATGACTCTGTATTGAATTCTGATTTAGGACACTTTATGTTGTGGATGTTTTTTGAAGGATGTGGAATTTGCTTGTTTATTGAGAACGCTTTGAGAAAATTGGATATCTTTGATACAGAACCAATCTTGCATCAAATTCCTTCCATTTATTGCCTCAGAGACATGAACATTTTTGTTGAAGCTGAGAGAGGGGTTTTACATGGTTGTTTATCAGAGCTGCCAAAAGTAGCTTAGACATCGCTGATGACTCAGCTGATGCCTTTGCTGCCTGGTTGGGTGCTTATATACGGAGTTCTTGCTTCCTTGCTGAGGGCTAGGAACATGTCACAAAGCTCCATTGCTGTGGTTATTGTTGCAATGAGCAGACTTAGCAGAATTGCACAAGCCTGGCTAGTGGCCAGGTTTAGACTACCTTGGAAGAATTGGCTTGAGGGCAGAGAGGAAAGGTTTAGAAAACTCCTTTCTTCCTCTTTGGTGGCATTAATCCTTGTGAAATCAGACTGAGGCTCTTTTGTGCCTTTCCCAGGAATAGGGTAGCTCAGCTTGCCTGGGTTTAAAGTAGTCATTGTGAATTACAGGAAGGGGCTTTGTGTGGGTGCTGTGTATAAATTATAAACCACTGGTGGTGCTGTCCAGGTGGAGTTACAGTTGATACCAGAGGAATAAGTTAGCTTGAGCAGGAGTATTGAGCTCTGCAGTACAGCCAGAAATTCTCACTTCGTAATGTTTTTACTATAACTTCTCACCCTCATTGTTGAGTAAGGCACATCTGGCCATTCTGATAGTTTAGGTAAATTTTAACCCATAAGAATGCTGTCTTGAAAGATGATGGATGAATCAGAGATATTCGTGACTTTTTAGAAATAATCACATTTCTGAAACCACTCATCTGAGTGCACAGTAGTGTAGGGAACAAGGTACTTTTGTTCTCTGAATTTGTTGCAAGCATGCTCTGACTCAAAGTGAAAAGGGCAAAAAAAGAGATTTTCCTTGTATTAAATCTTTTCACCATGAGGATTTTTCCCTTTAAATAAAATAAACCAGAACTGTAAACTTTATTATGGGAGGAATAGGGGGAGTTAAAAATGAGGCAGAATACTATCCCTATTTCTCAGAAAATTCTCCTGCTACCTTCTGAGCAGTGTCTGTTTACCAAATTTAATTCACTGCTTCAATAGCATCACATAAAGCATCTCACTCCCTTTTTTAGTTTCCTCCCTTTAAAATCTTCTTTAAAATGCCAGAACCTTCCAAAGTCAGCTAAATAAACCAACCCAAGTATAAAGTGACTTAAAGCAAGCGATTCTGACTTTACTACTTGGGGGACTTTCTTCTTGAAGGGCAGCCCTCTAAATTGTGGGAAGATCATTTTCTAGCTCCTTATTGTCAGAAACCAAAGCAAAATCAAATTAAATAAGTCCCTTAATTTCCGTAATTTCTAAATTATCCCTTTATATACGTTACTGTGTGCATCTTGCAACTGAATATCACTGTGAGAGCTACAGGGTTTAGATCTTAATTAGCTCATGAGATTGCATCCTTTTGAAGCTGTATACCACAGGTTGTTGGCTAGTTTTCCAAAAGCAATTAAAATGCCCACTGTTATAATTAAGCTTGTTACTGTATGTATGTTCTAGTTATAAAATGTATTTGGCAATTAAGGAAACTGAGATTGAGGCTTTTGGCTTGGCTCTTTGAGATGCAGTAAACTGGTTTCCACCTTAATCTGTTAGGAGGATAACTGGACCTGGGTGATGGGCCATATCTTGAGTATTTATCTTTACTTCATGAGTAAAAGCAACTGCAGGTTTTCATATGAAAGCTAAAGTTAGGGAATGTGAGTTACTGATTATGTCCTACTGCATATATATAGAAGTCAAAACCTAAACTTCCACATTGTCATCTCTTAGTTAAGAAGTCCTTTTTAAGAAGCTTTGTTTTATTTTTAAGAAGATGGCTTCACTCTGACAGTGAACATTTAATCTGTTAAACTAACACCTCCATTGCTCTGGTTAAATTTCTGTCTGTTGAAAGGAAGGTGTGTGGGAAATGTTGCAAGTATAGCCTGTGGTTAATGTCTGTTTCTGAACTGTATAGCATTTAGAATTTGTATAGTATTTGTTAAGCTGCATGCCCACCGTCTCATAGTGAGATTTGTCTGAGTTGGCCTGTAGGAGAAGATCTGATTGTCAGGGCTGGTCTCAATGGCAGATATATAGTGGTTGCTTTGCATGTAGCATGTCTTTTATTCTTTCTTTTCTCCAACTGACCCTTTTGGACTGTTTTTTTGGTGTCTTCATATCAGAATGGCATGGTGGCTGAGACCCTGGAACAAATGAGTCATTGATTAGGCAGGCAGAAATCAGTATTTAAAGTGTGATTTAGGTTTTGTTCATTTTATTTTGAAATTCATTTAATGCACATGGAAAAAAGTGGGCCACTTAGTTTATGTGGTTCTATCCCATTGCTTTGCCTGTTTGTGCCCCAATGCAATTAACATGAAAATGATGGTTTAAGAATTAGCTTATTAATAACTTTTAGAGCTGGACAGGAGCAAGGTATCACAGGCTGTTAAAATCAGAGAAAAAGAAAAGGGCAGGTGTTTTGTTAGTAATACTTGGTTTTAAGGAATAGGCGAAAGGATTGAGTCTTATTTTAAATTTACTTTTCCCAGAGTTCCTTTAAGGTTGTGATTAATGATGTGAATTATTTTTTTTAATGGATAAAAACATTAGAATTATTAGAGGTACATTTTCTTGGGATAATTACTGCAGTTCTCCGGACATTTCTTTGTTAAATCTATAATATGTTAGTATAGAATAAATTTGAGGGCTGTGGGTCTGAGAACATTTGCTTGGTTCCTTTAAATCCATTTATACAAGCACTTCTTGTGCTTCCTTTGTAACAAGTTTTCCGCAATTTGTTTCTAGCCTTGTAAAAATAGAAAATCACCAATCAAATTATTACCTTGGTTCCTTACTTGAATTTTGTAGTTTTTCCTATATATAGAAAAAAACCAGTCTTTGCTTCAGTCCTACGACGAAAGATTACTGGTGCTGAGGAAATGACTATCCTCAAAGTGTGTTTTTATATGTAATATGTGGTATGCATTATGTGTGATATTTTACTATTAAAATACAACATAATTATTATAAAATAATACATGTGAAATGGGATGAAAATGAATTTTAAAAATAAACAACAAAATATAAATAGAGCAGAATTTTTGATATACTTATCAGCCTTACTGGTAGGCCATATTCAGTTTTGATGATTTCTGCCTGCTAAAGCCATGTTTCGCCCACCAGTTCAAGATAAATGTCCCTTCTTTGTGCTCCCATACCACTCCATATGTCTGTCATCTTGGCATGCCCTGCACTATGTTTTTCGTTTGTTTGATTTCTTCATTTGACTACAAAGGATTAGGACATGAGCAGATATGCTTTTTATTTATCCTTTTGTTTTGCTTTTCTCTTCTGAATTCAAATTGAACTACAGTTGACATAAAGTAAAACCTAAGATATTTAGAGTGTATAATGTGTTACATTTTGACATAGTGTTTACCCATGAAACCGTCCCACAGTTATGGTAATGACCATATTCATTCCTAAAAGTTTCTTCATGCCCCTTTGGAATACTTCCTTCTGACCTCTCTCTGTTCCCTGCCCTCAGGTAGCCACTGATCTGCTTTCTATCATTGTAGATTAATTGACATTTCCAATAATTTTGTATAAATTGAGTCTCATAGTATGTACTATATTCTTTTGTTTGGCTTATCTTTTAGCATAATTATTTTAGGATTCATCCATGTCATAATGTATATTGATGATTCCCTTTTTATTGCTGAGTAGTGTTCCATTGTATGGATATATCAAAGTTGTTTATCCATTCACCTGTTGCTGAGTTATTCCAGTTTTTTTTTTTTTTTTTTTTTGAGACAAAGTCTCACTGTGTTGCCCGGGCTAGAGTGCCGTGGCATCATCCTAGCTCACAGCAACCTCAAACTTCTGGGCTCAAGCAATCCTTCTGCCTCAGCCTCCCGAGTAGCTGGGACTACAGGCATGTGCCACCATGCCCGGCTAATTTTTTCTATATATTTTTAGTTGTCCTATTAATTTCTTTGTATTTTTAGTAGAGACGGGTTGCTCAGGCTGGTTTCGAACTCCTGAGCTCAAACAATCCGCCTGCCTCGGCCTCCCAGAGAGCTAGGATTACAGGCGTGAGCCACCGCGCCTGGACTATTCCAGTTTTTTTGCTATTACAAATAAAACTGCTATCAGTATTAGAATATAAGTCTTTGTATGGACATATGCTTTTGTTTCTCTTGGGTAAATATGTGGGATGGAATGGCTGGGTCGGTGGGCAGGTGGATGTTTAGCTTTATAAGAAACTGCCAAATGGTTTTCTAAAGTGTTCGTACCATCTTACACTCCTACCAGCAGAGTATGAGAGTTCCATTTCCTCCACATTCTTGCCAACACTTGATATGGTCCATATTTTAAAAATTTTAGCCATTTGAATAGGCATGTAGTGAAATTTCATTTGTGGTTTAAATTTGCCCTTTCCAAATGACAAGATGTTAAGCATCTTTTCATGCTTGCTGTCCATATATCATCTTTTGTGAAACATGCGTTCACATCTTTTGCCCATTTTTTAAAAATTGGATTTTTTTCTTGTTATTGAGTTTCAAGAGCTCTTTGTTTTTACTGACACATAGTAATTGTATGTATTTACAGAGTACAGTGTGATATTTCAATGCATGTATACATTGTGTAAAAATTAAATCAAGGCATTTGGCATTCATTACCTCATACTTTTATGATTTCCTTGTGGTGAAGACATTTAAAATCTTCTCATCTTGGTATTTTCAAATATATAATGCAATATTTTTAACCATAGTCACCATATGTACAATAGAACACCAGAACTTATTCTTCCTGTTAACTTTGTATCTTTTGACCAATCTTTCTCTATACCCACCTGCCCTCCCCTCCGCAGCCTCTGGTAACCGTTGTTCTACTTCCAAAAATTCTTCGTGTTTTCTGAGTTCAAGTGTTTTATCAAATATATGATTTGCAGATGTATGTTCCAAGCCTTTGGTTTGTATTTTCTTTTCCTTGACAGTGTCTTTTGAAGGGTAGGAGCTTTACATTTTGGTTAAGTCCAAATGTCAGTTTTTTTATAGGTTATACTTCTGGTGTCATAGCTAAGAAATCTTCGACAATTTAAGGTCACAAAGGTTTCTTCTGGAAGTTTTGTAGTGTTAGGTCTATGATTTACTGAGTTAATTTTTGTACATGAATTGAAATAAATTTTTTTCATATGAATGTCCAATTGTTTCAGCATCATTTGTTGAAGAGACTATCCCTTGCCCATTGAATTGTCTTTGTACCTTTGTCAAGAATTAGTTGTCTATATATGTGTGATCTGTGTAAATATTCCCTACTCTGTTCCATTGATCTATGTCTTTCCCTTCCCCAGTGCCACACTGTTTTGATTACTGTAGCTTTATATTAAGTCTTAAAGTCAAATAGTTTGAGTCTTCAATTTTATTCTTTTTCAACTGTTTTGATTCTTCTAGTTCCTTTGCCTTTCCCTATAAATTTTAGAAGCATCTTTCTTATATCTGTAAAAATATCCTGGGATCTTGATTAAACTTTCATGAAATCTATGTATCAATTTGGGGAGAATTTTTTACTACGTTGAGTCTTTTAATCCATGATCATTGTTTGTCTCTCCATTTATTTTGGTCTTTTTATAAATTTATTTTCATCAGCATCTTGTAGAATTCAGCATACTTGTTGTATCTGTATTTTATACCTACTGTTTTTATATAGCTTTAATTCAAAAGGTTCAGAGACCCCTCTATGATGCTATCCTTAAGACATGCTTATGTGACATCTTTCTGTTAATAGTCTTAGTTGTGTTCACTCAGTATCCTCAGTTTTGTTCACCATTGCCTAAGTTTTCTGAGGCAGCCAAATTTCATTTGGAGTCAAATCTGCTATAGGTCATTGACTACCTACCCCCCTGCTTAGATTCAACATAAATTCATTTCAGAGCAATTGGTATACCCCTTCTTTGGCTTGTACAATTTTTCTTGAGGTGTAAACAAATCAGAACAAAGCAAAAAAAAAACAAAAAAACACAGTGGTTTCAAAAAAGTTCAGAGTAATTATAATCCAACTGTAGTTTAAAGAAGAATTTTAAATGGCGGAAGAGCTGATCATTTTGGTGGCTCTTGAAGCACTATCAGTTTTTCTTAACTAGAGGGCAGTCAAGGAGGACGTATTTTAGGTTGGGAACAGATATTTCATAGGCCAGTGGAGTGCCCCCAAGGAAGGATTCCTTCCAGATCCTCAGTTCACAGAAAGGGAAAGTGAAGCCTGAAGAGACAGTTTCCTTGGAGGATCATATTCTCAGTGAATTCTTCCTGAAACCTAGTCTGTTCCCATCAGAAACTACAGAGACACAGTCTTTCCCATTCAGCAGGTTACACGGGGGTCGGATTAGGCAATCAAAATGGAGAGATAAGGGATTGGGGTTGGGTTATGGGAGCCAGGATGGTCACTGAACTCAGAAATGATAGGATCATGATGTGACTTTCCCATGAGAGACAAATGTGGATGACAACTGCTTATATAGACTAGTTACTTTCTGTCAGGTACTTAATAAAATTCTAAGTGATTTTTGTGTGTGAACTCATTTAATTTTCTTAACAACCTTGTGAGGTATAGGTGCTATAATTATTTCATTGTGTGAACAAGCAAAATTAGGTAGAGAGGTGCCAGGGATTTTTTCTAGTAGGCGATGAAGGTAGGAGAGGAACCCAGGCAGTCTGGCTCCAGAGCACAGACTCTTAACCACTGCACCGTCTGAAAGATGGCCAAAGAGTGTGTATATTAAGAGAGCCTTTAGAGAAATGATCACTAAATCCCTCTCTGCTACTCTCCAGGATCTTAGGTTTCAGTTTTCTTTAGTTTTAGAAATAAGAGAGACTTCTGTCAATGATTAACATTTTAAAATTTTAAAGCTCTAAATTTAAAACTCTTTGGAATGTATAGATTTTCAAATATTAAAATGTGTGTGTTTTTTAAATGTTTAACTCCTTTAAAGGCCCCTTCTCTCCCACAACTGCATTTTCTTTCACATCCCACCCCACCCTACTCGTACTCAGACAGAGCTTAAATTAGGGAGGTGGCTAGGGCATTGATTATTGATAATAATTAAAACTGTATGACCAGATGAGAAAAATTAAGAGGAATTATAGGAAGGGAAGAGAAGAACAAGGACTGAAGCCCTGAGAGGAAAAAAAAACCAAGATGTTTTTCCTATTCTTGGTCACTACAGTCACTTGACACTTCTGACACCAGATGTGTGGGGGTTTTTCCCCACACATCAAGTAATTCTCTGGCAGACATCAATTAATTAATTGAATTAATTCAATTTAATTCTGATACTGTCTACGTAAAGATAGTGTCATATCTCACAAATTGAGTCCCACTACTTCAGATGCCAATTGCAAGTTCCGGGTTGTGACCTGTACTTCTGACCAATCAGCTATAATTTGGGATTCACATGACCCCCTTCTTATGTTTGATTGATTTGCTTGAGTGACTTACAGAACTGAGGGAAAATTTTTACTTATGTTTACCCATTTATTGTAAAAGATATTACCAAAGGGTATATATAGATGGACAGCCAGTTGGAAGAGATGCATAGGGGTATGAGAGAAGGGACGTGGAGTTTCCATGTCTTCTTTGGACCTGTCACCCTTCAGGATAACTCCACGTGTTTAGCTATCAGGAAGCTCATCTGAACCCTGTCTTTTTGGGTTTTTATGGAGAATTCATTACATAGGTATGATTTGATTATATCATTGGCCATTGGTGATCAATTCATCCTTCAGTTCCTCTCCTATTTGTTTTAAATGTTTGTTTCCCAAGGTTTTTTTTTTCCTTCCCCTTTTTGAGGAGGACAGAGTCAGGCTTATCTCAAAATGGAGTTGAATGTGTCTTTGGCCTTTGCTTTAGAAATATGGCAACAAGAAACTATGTATATGGCTATGTATATTTGTATGGGGCCAAGTATAGGCACTTTAAAAGAATCCTAGCCACCAACAAAAAGCAAGTTTTGGAAAGCAGAGGTTATGAAGTAGCTGCTGGCTCTGGCTGACAAAACATTCCTGGTGTCATTTGCCACCAGCTCCCTGGGTGTGGGCATTAGAATATGGGAGTTGTCCTCATAGGCTCTGTGTTTGTGTCCCTGTATGGAAACTTCATGGCATTTTAACTGAGCCATGCTTGACCATAACTCTTAGGGGAAGTGAGAACAGAAAAGTTCAATGGCATTTTTTTTTTTTTTTTTGTGAGACAGAATCTTGCTCTGTTGCCTTGGGCTAGAGCACCGTGGCATCAGGCTAGCTCACAACAACCTCAAACTCCTGGGCTCAAGCAATCCTTCTGCCTCAGCCTCCCAAGTAGCTGGGACTACAGGCATGTGCCACCATGCCTGGCTAATTTTTTC